>NC_143568.1:59057500-59257500 GCF_054136105.1 Typopeltis vanoorti | reverse complement strand
GCCCTTTCAGCTCCATTTGTGATCGGCTAACTCATCTTCAACTGAAAAAAACTTTGCAAGCTACACCTACACGGTCTACACGAAGATTCTAATCTAATTCTGTGGCCTCCTCTCTCTTTGAAAGGGTTGCAACTGATTACTAGGGAGATATGACGTAAGGTGGTTTCCCGTTGCCTACAAGAAGGTTATTTATTGATAATGATTTAACTTTTTTTTTATGTTGGGCCCATATACAGGAGGTTGGCTGGTCAACTTTTAGTACGTTAGTACCATATATGGTGAAAGGAGAAACTTGTTTACATTTGATTTGAAGGCCTGTATATTGTATTCCTTGGGAAATACGTCAGGAGGAAGAGTGTTCCACAGTACTGCAGTAGCAGGGATGAATGAGGAAGAGAAGAAACTTGTTCTGTGGGTTTCGATGGCGGCAGCTGTTGTTCCGATGGGCTTAGTGCAGGGTGGGGAATTATTGATGCTGTTTCAGATGAACCATTCCCGTGAAAGTATTTATAGAATATACAGATTGCAAAGACCAAGTGTCTATGTGAAAGTGGGTGGAGCGAGTTGGTGAGGGATGGGTCGTTTATTAGTCTAATTGCTCTCCTCTGTATTGAGTCGAGCATTTTGAGGGAGCTTTTTGGAGCCCCACTCCAGATGTGAGAGCAGTTCGAGAGCTGGGAGGATTTGTGACTTGTATAGTGTTAACAACAGCTGTTTAGGGGTGAAGTAGCGTATTCAGCGAAAGAGAAAACCTAGTTTTTTGGAAGCTGAGGATGCAATGGTTGTGATGTGTTTATGCCAGGAGAGGCTTGATGTCATGGTAATTCCGAGAAGAGAAATTTCGTCTTGTCTTTGAATTTGAGTGTTATCGAAAACAATGCTGGGGGAAAATGGTTCTTTTTTTGTGAGAATTAAGACAGAAGTGGGTTTTACTAACGTTGAAGTTGATAAGGTTGTCTGAGCCCCATCGGAGGATGGCTTGGAGGTCAGAATTAAACGCAGTGGTGGTTGATGTTCGATGGATTGAAGTAAGTTGTGTAAGTTAGGGTTTGTCAAATGAAAGGGAGGAATGTAGTGTGCTGTTATCTGTAAAACTGTGTATTGGGTTAGAGGTCAACTGAAGTAGGTCATTGATATATAGAAGGAAGAGGGTCGGTGAGAGAACTAAGCCTTGAGGGACCCCGGCATTAGCTGGATGGTGAGAGAATAGGGAGCCGTCTACCATCACACAGTGTGCGTTCAGACAGGAAGCTGGCAATCCATCTGCAGAAGTCCAAATGATGGGAGTTTGCTTAGTAAGCCTTTGTGCCAGACTCGGTCAAAGGCTTTGGAGATATCAAGTGCAACTACATGGGATTCGCCGAATTTCTCCATAGCGTTTGTCCAGTGATGTATGATGGGTGATGTATGAGAGTAGATCTCCTGTTGAACGGCTTTGGCGGAATCCGTACTGGTGGTCACTTAATAGTTTGGTACCTTCAAGGTAGATTAGGAGTTGGGAGTTGATGATTTTCTCTGTTACTTTAGATAGGACTGAAGTGAGTGAGATAGGGTGGTAGTTAAATGGCAGTGATTTGTCACCATTTTTAGGAATGGGTTGAATATAGGCTAGTTTCCAGGTTTTGGGATATATACCTGTGGAGTAAGAGAGTGTGTACAGGTGACATAGGATAGGAGTCAGTTCAGATGTACAGACCTTCAGAATAATTGGAGGAATTCCGTCTGGGCCAGGAGACTTTGTTTGTGTCTAATTTAGACAGCAGATTTGTGATGTCTTTTTGGCAAAAGGATATAGGGGCATTGTATGTTGGGCAGTTGGAATGACTGGAGGGCATTTGCCATTGTCAGTCATGTGTGCATTGGAGGCAAAGTGTGAAGCCAGGAGGTTAGCGTTTTTTATGGGTAATGTTGCAAATGAGCCATCTGGATATGATAGAGGTGGGAATAACGTAGGGCAAAAGTTACAGCCAATTGCCTTGGCAAGGGACCAAAAGGTACAGCTGCCGTTTGGACAGGCTTCAAGCTTCCTGCTTTTTGCCCGTTCAAAATCTGTTTTGGAAGTATTAATAGTTTTCTTACATTTGTTTCGGGCTTCAGTGTAGGCATTGAATGAGGATGGGATTCTTGATTTGAGCCAGTTGTGGTATGCCTAATTTTTCATTTGTACAGCCTTGGCACATTTTTGGAGAACTAGGGTTTAGTTAGGGGACGGCAGGTCTGAGTAGTGTGGGGAATATATGCTTTCATGCAAGCGAGGATCACTTTGGTGATGCGTTCGGTGCATATGCCTGGACTGGAAGACCGGAAACAATAGTCTAACCATGGGAATGAAGCATAGTAGTCTTGGAGACTGTCCCATTTGGCATTATTATAATGCCAAGCTATTCTTGTGTGGGAGTAACTGTGTAGGCGTTTTTGCATGGGAGAGGAGATGAGCACTAAGTTGTGGTCACAATTACCCAGCAGGCTTACTACATTCACTGCATATTTGCAGGGGTCATTAGTAAGAAAGAGATCTAGGGAATTTGGGGAGTGGTCTGGATTATCTGGTATTCTGGTCGGTTTTTGAACAATTTGCGTGAGGTCAGTGACTGCAAATGTTTCAGCATCTCTGCCTGCAAGATCTGTATGACTGGAAGAAGAAAGCCAATTGGTGTTATGGACGTTGAAATCACCCAGGAGGATGAGTTTGCTGTTTGGGGAGTTGGACTGGAGAAAATCAACTTTTAAGGAGAGGAAATAAAAGCGCTCTGAGTGATTGGTGGTATTAGGAGTGCGATAGAGACAGCAGATGAATTTAACTGAGTGGGGGAGGGATATCTTCAGCCAAAGAAGGTCGAAGTCGGGCGATTCCAAGCTAGTTGTTCTCTGGTAGGGTATATCAGAGCAAATATATGCATAGACGCCACACTTAGGTCGAAAGGCGTTAAATAGTGTATAGTTAGGAAGGTTGAGATGAATAGTGCTGGGGGAGGTGAAATTTAAGTTTCTGTTAAGAAGAGTAGGTGGAGTTTGGTGGACTGCAGATGATAGTGGATGCTATTAAGGTTGGAGTTGAGGCCGCGGATGTTGGTGAAGTGGAAATGCAGGTTCTGTGAGGCATGGATTTGACCCCAAGGGTCCTGCACGTTTTCTATGCAGTGCTGCATGCCGGTGTTCTTGGTGGCTACTGGCGTCACTTGGTTTTCGTACTAGTTTGGATTGCTTGTAGTCTATTACCCAACTGTTGTCTCCATTTTGGCGTTTTTCTTCTAGTTGTTTTTGAAGTTGGCATCTTTGTTGTCTCTGGGCAAAGGTTAAATCAGGTCGAACACGTATGAGCGACTGGGGGAAAGTGTCCTTTAGCTTGTTGTTTATGGCTGTTATAAGTTTGGTTGTGCTTATGGTCGCAGGTCACTTTCACGAGACGTGGACAGTTCATTCCGTCCTTTCTTTTGTTTATGGGTCCGATACGACATTTGACGATATTTCTGGAATCAAAATTGCATTCTCCTGCAAGTTTGCCGATGTCTTCTTTTAGGGATTTACCGTTTTCTGTCGGAAAGTTCAGGATAACAGCGTTGAGTTTCCTATTTTCGGCCTCGAGCGACTCGTGTAACGATGATGTGATTAGTTCACGAAGTTCGTTAGCAGGAATGGGCGCTCTTGCGGTCGGGCGCTGATCGTTGAGCGTCTCGAGCTTAGTTTCCAACTTTCCGATTTTCGAGGAGATGTTATCGATCACGATATTAAGCTGCTGCTCGAGGTTTGTGACTCTTTTGCCTAGGTTTAGTATTTGTTTTACGCAAGGGAGGCACACCGTACAGAAGTAGGGCTGGTTTAGATCGGTGAAAAACTTGTGCTCCGATTCATTTATTTTCGCGCAAGAAATATGTATCAGTTGCAGCCGAAATCGAACAATATACCTTTTTTCCCTTCTTTGGCTTCGGTTTCACAGCTGCGACACTTCGTAATGTCAATCGGTTTGTTGGTGATCGGCGACGCTACGCTGACGGGACTCGAGGTAGTCTTCCGTTGTTGGCTTTTGTTGCCGCCATCTTTATTTCCGACGGTAGGCATAGAGCTTTCACGTGGTTGTTTTTTAGTTGTAAAGTATAGCAGATTTAATGGACTATGGGTACTTACGAGTTGTACTGTAGTAGTTCAGCTACTTAGTACCTTCTGTTACTTTTCCGTTTGCTGCTTATTTTGTACAAAAAAAAAAAAACACTTACAGTTACGATAAAATGCAGGAGCACAAATTTAACTTTAATTATTCGCTGCGCCACCTACACTATCCAACTACAGAGGATCCAGAGTTAGAATAATTTAATAAAAATTATTATCATTTAACATTATATTTATATTCTGGTATTAATTTATATTAAATTATTATTTAATCCTTCCTATGATTACGATCTGTTGATTTTGGATTCTATCATATTTGTTTTGAAATTTTTATATCAGCAATAAATCTGAAAGGCATTCGTTTTGTATATTTTTCCTCTCATTATTTCAGCGCTATTCGCAACATCATCCTTAATCATGAACATGAGCTGTTTCATAAATGACTAATTATCCTGGTTCATTAGTCCATTACTGAAATGATTCAACGATTTCTCTGACGCATCTCGCAAATTAAAGACAGGTCGAAGTTCAAAACTTGGCTCTACTTTGCAAAAGCATTTCCTGATGTATGCGACACTAGTAAGGTATCTCTCGTAGTAGAGACGTTCCACAGTTCTATTAAAAGACAATTTTTCTTTCCATCATTGGATAATAGTTTATAATTAACGAGGATTAGTGTGTGCTAGCTGAGCGTTCAGGATAACTTTGATGTCAGCAATACTATTTCATTAGTTGAAACCGCTGTTAGAAAGCTTATCTCTTGAAATTCAAATGAAAATTGAAAACATGAGCTCAAACTAAAAAAAAAAAAAGTGACCACCTTCCTGATATCATTAGCCTATGCTTAATATACTCCTTGTTATAAAATTTTCTTTGTTCTACAGCAGTATGTTTAAGTCCAAATTTCATATAGAGTTTGGCAGACATATACATATTGAGAATTTTATTTATTCTCCATATGTTTGCTAAAGTGAAAAATGGCAATGCATATGAAAAGTGAAATGCGATTTTTATGACAACATTAATATGCCGTCTATTCAGAACAGTATCTTTGATGCCACCGAAATCATTTTAAAGTGTTTTTAAATTCCTTCAGGAATTCCATAAACTGAATTTATTACTTCTTGAAAATCATCTTAACGAATAGCTTTAGGTAAACACCACTAATTTCGATTAATGCAGATGTGAAAAGTTACAGAACTTGTTAATCAACATTTAATTATTTAATTATGATTAATTGCTCGTTTCAGCAGACCATCTTCCCATTTCTCAGTTTCTGAAGAATTTTCTCATTTCTCTTCAGCAGTAAGTCGATTTTTAAAAGGAATCTTTGTGAATGCTTCACAAGTTGTGTTCTGTATACTTAGAACACGACTCGCTTTTAAAAAAAGTTACTATGTTAATTGATAATTAGGCTGCGTATCTATTTTATCAAAAAGTATCATTCATGCGTATCATTTAGTCAAAAAAGAAGAGGAAAGAGAGAAAAGAAAGAAACCATGGATGACAGAAAATATTTTGAGGAAAATAACACAAAGAAGAAAGTTAGTTAATAGTAAAACAGAGGAGAAAAAAAGCAGTATAAAGACTTGAGTAGGGAGATACAAAGAGAGATAAGAAGGAAAAAGGAAGAGTGGTTAGATGAAATAATAAAGATACAACAGCAAAGGCAGAAAGAAAGGACATAAAAGGTGTTTATAAAAACATTAATATGATGACAGGAAGAAGAAAGATGCTAAGGACTGGAGCAATCAAAAATGAAAGAGGTGAAATTCTGATAGAAAAAGAGAAGATATTACAGAGATGGGAAGAATATGTAAGTAAACTTTATTAAGACAGGGAAAGAGGAGAAAATCAAAGGAAAGAACATAATGGGCAGAGACTGTGCATCATGAGGGAGGAATTAAATCTAGCAATTCAAAAGATGAAAGAAGGAAAATCGCCTGGAATAGATGGTATACAGATAGAACTTATAAAGAATTTAGGTGAAAAAGGTATGGAAGTGTTATGGCAAATTATTAATGGAATTTATGAAGGACAAGAATTACCAGAGGAGTTTAGAAGATCAATTTTTATCCCCATTCCAATAAAGACGGGAGTTTTAGACTGTAACAATTTTAGAACGATAAGTCTTATAACTCACATAGCAAAAATTCTGGTGCAAATAATTTTAGAGAGAATTAGGAATAAAATTGAAAAAGAAATGAATGAGGAACAGTTGGGATTCAGAACCAACAGAGGAACTAGAGAGGCTATAACATGTCTAAGAATTATTGGGGAGAAAACACTAAACCATGGTGGAAAGTTGTTTTGTGGATTTCTATATTTTGAATACATTTGATACAGTGAAACATGAAAGGCTTTTGGCATTCTAGAAAATACTGATATTGACTCTTATGACTTGGAAATTTTAAAGAGATTATATTAGTCACAAATAGCGTCAGTATGTGTAAATGGAGAGGAAACAGGAGAATTCCCGGTGGAGAGAGGAGTCAGACAAGGATGCAAGTTATCACCATTATTGTTTAACTTTTATAGTGAACAGATGTTTAGAGAGGCACTTGAGGATGTAGAAGAAGGAATAAAAATAAACGGAAGAATCATTAATAACTTAAGATATGCGGATGATGTAGTAGTGATGGCAGAAAGTGAAAATGGGTTACAACAAATTATTCAAAGAATTGAAAACTCTTGTAAAGAGTATGGACTAAGAATTATCACAAAAAAGACCAAGATAATGATAATGGGTAGAAAAATAGGACATAATGTAAAAATAAGATGTAGATGAAAGATTTTAGAAGAAGGGGAAAGATTTCAATATTTAGGTAGATGGATCTCAGAGAAAGGAACTTCAGAGTTGGACATTAGAAATGGAATAGGCAAAGCTAAATCGGCATTTATGGAAATGAAAAGAATTTTAATAAACAAGAACACTAAAATAGGCGTTAGAATTGGAATAGTTAAAGCAACAGTTTGGAGTATTGCAAGTTATGGAAGTGAGTCATGGACACTCAGAAAGAGAGATATGGAAAGAATTAATGTATTGGAAATGTGGCGTTATAGAAAGATGTAAAAGATTAGCTATACAGAAAGAATATCAAATCCAGAAGTTTTAAGACGAGTTGGGATGGAAAGAACGCTGCTAAAGAATATTATGCAAAGAAAGACTAGATTTGTAGGACATCTTTTGAGAGGTTCTTCGGGACACCTGACAAGAACTATATTACAAGGGAAAGTTGAGGGGAAGAGAAGACGTGGAAGACCAACTAGAGAGCGGTTTAATGACATCGTGAAATGGACTGGTTTAAGAATGATGGAAGCGACAGACAGACAGAGAGAAACGGAGAAAAGCTGCTCATCTGCTGCAACCCTCTTGCTAGAGGATGCTACCGGACGAAGACGATCTGTTTTATCATTAAATTTCAAAACGCAGATGGTAATTATCTCTAAGGCAAATAACAGTTTGTCAATCGGAATGGAAATCAACGAATGTCCTAAATCTTTCATTTGATACGAAACGAGGGTACTCGTTTCGAGATTATTATTAAAATTGCCATGGTAGTCTTTACTGACTTGACTAAAGCATTTTACACACTCATACATCAAACGTTATTAGAAAAGCTGAGGCACGTTGGAATAGATGGGCCTTGCACTGGTGGTTTAGAAATTAACTTCAAAACAGAAAGCGAATCATATGCATATGATCAATACGTAGCAGAGAGAGTTACCAGTAACATGTGAAGTATCACAAGGAGTAGTTCTCTCTCCCAATTCAGTTCGACACCTACATGCACGATATTAACTTGCTGCATTTCAAAGACAAGATCTTCCAATATGCAGGCGATATAGCTGTAGTACCCATCCATAATATCGCAAGAATAGCCAAAACAAACATGCAACATGACATACATCTGCTCACTGACTGGCTCACCAAAAACTCAATACACTTGAACTCAGAGAAGGCAAAATTAATGATACTCATAAATCCACTGAATCAATCAGTTGATAATATATATATTACCATCTAACATCCACTCTTCAACGTACAATATATACAGAAAAGTAAAACCATACCATTACTCATTTGAAACAATACGATACCTTGGAATTTACTTCAATGCAGATATGAACTGGAATAGCCACGTAAACCATCTACAAAACAAAATCCGAACAATAACTTGCAAACTCTAGAGGTCAAAATACATGGTTCCTACACTCGTAAAAACACTAATATAAAAAGCACTATGCGAAAAATACTATAATATGTAATAATAACTTTCGCATTTTGTGCAGACCACAAACTAAATAGATTAATATGATTACGGTACGAAATGATAAAACTGATCTTTTGGGAAGAAGGAGGCGATACCGACTTTATCACACTGCAATATCAGAACATAAAATACTAACAGCAAAACACTTATGTCACTATGCAGCTATACTAAAATATTATTTTGATGGGAACTACAGGATAACCAGAAATGCATACCGTATAAGAAGACCTGAGGCAACAAGTCCACTCCTAGCTTCTAGATTCCAGGTATAAACTACCTTTGAAATACAGAAAACTTACAAACTACAGTAGCCTAAAACAGGCCAGAAGGACGTAGTATGAAAGAGAAATATGCACACCTTACAGGCTTTATGAAATGCAATATATATTAGTCCAGCCTTTCTCACTCTCTCTGTGTGTGTATATATATATATATATATATATATATATATATATATATATATATATATATATATATATATATATATATATATATACAGAGAGAGAGAGAGAGAGAGAGAGAGAAACCGCATCCCTTTACATAAATATAGTTTTTAGTAGTTAAATTGTCATTTTCATTGGTTTATCATTAGATATTTCTTCATCTATCATTCCCACGGGTTTCACTGCATTTCACTGTGAGATTTCTTATACTATAAATAGACAGCAAGAGCTAGTTTTCGCATTTTCGCTGAGATCGCTACGGCTAGTTACGCCCATTTAACACCTGACAGAAAAAGTTTGATTCAAGCTTTGAATAGAGAAGGCTATTCCTCTAGTGAAATAACTAACAGAGTGTCCTGTAATAAATCTACTGTGGTACTGCTACTGTCTAAAGTAAAGAAAACTGGATCTGTTGAAAGGAAGAGGGGGACAGAAAGAAAGTCTTCACCATCTCAAGATCGAGTTCTAAATCGGATCTGTCTCAAAAATCGCCGAGCGTCGTCAGGAAAACTGAAACAGGACTGGACTAGGAAGAAACAAACGGGAGTTGTGTCAAGCTCTGTAACTGTCAGGAGACGACTCGACAGGGACCGATAGCCAGGCCAAGCTCCCTAAAACGAAGCTCTTGTTAACTAGAGAGAGAGAGAGAGAGAGAGAGAGAGTGGCTCGGTTAGATTGGTGCAAAAAGTATGCTAAATGGACCTCTGATCAGATGGACCCCAGGAAAGGAGTAATTTTTTCTGATGAGAAAACGTTTAACCTGCGGGGTGCCAATCAGGGGAAAAATTCAACCTCGACTGTCTGGTGTCAACAGTCAAATTCTCAGCCAGTCAGATGATCTGGAGTTAACGATGGAGACGGAAATGCACAATAAGAAGACGTAAACATTTGGATACCAGTAGTTCTTTTTCCAGTGAAAATATCACGTCCACCCCATTTGAAATATTTGCAAATTTGTTAAGTTTGTTGTCATTTTGTAATTATGTCATATATTGTACTAAAAAGAGCCAAATATCAATCAAAAATAAAAATGTTATATTTTTTTTCATTACTTTTGATAATTATTGTGTTATTATCCCTTTTCAAATAGGCATTCAAATGTAATTATCAGAAAAACATAGATGGTTACAGCAGGTGATGCGGTTTCTATGAACATGACTGTGTATATATCGGTTATCTCTCAGTGTGACACCACTCGTTTATTGTAAACCTGAAACGGCATGAAAAAAGGTCAGTGTTCTGGCTCAAGAACAATATTATCGGATTATCTAACGTAATTTACCCACAATACTAATACTAGTGTACTATAACAGGTTAACAAACCTTCGTAAGTGAGATAAAACAAACAAACAAAAAATCTGAGATTCATTATTCTACATCAGCTGGAATATTTCAGCTGAGATTCACGATCAGCTCGAGATATGAGTGATCCATTAACACATCTTGAGAAATCTTTATGGATTTTTTTTGAATTTTGAGAAATTTTTGAAAAGTCGTATGACTAAATTTCTGTGCGCATGTAAAAAATCATGTATGGCGTTTACTCCTTGAAATCAAAGAACTCTCATTAAGAACTGTAATGGATGTAATTTTATTTAGCGTACTGTATATTAGGGTTAATGCACGCACAAACAATGGAACAGATTTTGGTCAAGTAGAAAGTTCCTAAAATCCATTTCAGTAATTGGGCTTACTGAGTGCATACCACTTCAATCCTATTTCATCTTCTTTTCGTATTGGACTCAATGGCGACTTAATTAAATCCTATGTCTTATGCATAGGACTTAATTCCTATGCATAGGAATAAGCAGCTCCCTATGCTGCTTATGATAGGGAGGTTAATCTTATCTGCATTACATCTACTCTCTGTGTAAACTTCATGTGTTTTTCTGGACAGTTTGCTGTTTTTGCCAGTTTAATTATTATCCAAATTTCTATTCAGTCAATTTTATTGCATTCAAGCATTACATAACATATTAATATCTGTGCGCTCTTGTTGAAACTATGAATGGTTCGGAAATTCTGTGGATACCCTCATTAAATTTATTCTGCAGAGTTGTTGTTCTAATCTGTATTAATAATATTCCCGTTAATTTACGAACTAAACAGTAATAGTTTTTTTTTTTTGTTCGACTAATATTGCGTGATGCTATTCAGTGTTTTAATATTCGAATTTAAAATTAAAGAATAAGTGTTTTTATTTGGAATATTTATTTTGGGGAAAGTTTAGCTTTTTTCATATTGACTGTTTTTTCCAACCAAAATAAATTGGCTTTTTGCTTGGCTAGAAGATTATAGCCCAAGAAAAAGCATTAACCTAATTTGTATATTTTCAGGGAAGGAGCTGATATTTCAAAATGATCTATCGAATACGAGTTTTTGAACAGCTGTATCTTTGTGGGAGATCTACAATTTGTTTTCTCGACACCGAAATTAGAGAAATTTAAAAATCCATGTTTTTTACGTGCTGGCTGTTATAGAACACTAATTAAACAGAAGGGACAGTTTTTATCGGAGAATTTTAATCCTGAATTATTCCTTGTAGAGAGAAATTTATTTAAATTAAAGGTGTTTGCATTTGACGCTTAATCTCAAAGGGAAAAAAAAGAAAAAGAAAACGGCGCGCAGTTGTTTTTGTTCTTTTATTGGAACTCTGTGACGCATTATTGTAGTGGATATCGTTTATCCCTTCTAAAAGAAAAAGAAAACAGATCTTGATGTGTTCCTTAATCCTTTAGAAAGCTGTGATAATCCTAAAAAAAGTGGACTTGGAAAAGAAATTCGACACCATATTCTGCTAAGAAGAGAGTCTTTTGAAGTGAAAATATTGCGATAGTGAAGTAAAATGTTGCCAAGAACTTAGTGATAGAATGAAGTTAGAACAACTTCTTTCCTTGGTGTTTTCTTTTACGGTAAAAGCACAAAACTTCTTTTATATTTATCAGAACCTGTGAGCTTCTAAACTACAGTGGAAGCAGTTCTTGATTTGTTTACTGGTTTTAAATGGAATTTTAATCCTCAAATGTGGTCATTTTTAATTTAGTATGCTGTCATTAAATAAAAAGAAAGAAAGGCATTTTTGAAAGGGAGGATGCTGTTTATATGGGGTGTTTTCCTCTGTGTGTATCGGTTTCTTTATTATGCTTGTGAATTATTTAATCTTCATATTTTGTTTTTGTAAAACGTGTTTCAACTTCCTTAAAAACGGTTTAGTCTATCCTCTAGTACGAACATGAATCGTATATGTTCCTTTGAAAAATGCTAAAATGGAGTCAATCTAGCAATAAAGAAACTCCGCGGATCAAATTATGCCGGTGGTTGTCATTATGGTAATGCGTATAAGTACCTGAAGAAAAAAAAAAAAAAAAACAGAGTTGCTATGGCATCAATAATTAGTTATTGATGCAGTATCAGTAGTTAATGGTAATGTTCTTTCTGAAAACAGATGCTTACGTTTATTTCATAAATCAGTCGTAGAAGATCCAGTGATTCTAGCAGATTGTTTTTAAGTGCCTCTTCCATCTAAATAAAGATTCAGTCAGCTATTCAATTTAAAAAAAAAACTTCAAGGGCTTATCTGCTTTTTGTATCCAATTTTGAAATATTTCTGGCAAAAATGATGAAAATGTTTCTTCCGTTTCAGTTTCAGTTACCACGTGGCACCGATTAAAATTTATCGATTGTAGCTTTTCACTAAAAATGGTGCTTTTACTTGTTATTTCCACTGTCTACTTAAACTATTTGCAATTTTAAACAGTGTTTAAAATTGCAAATTGTTTAAGTCATAATTCAGGGCCAAAATTGAATATACAAAGAGACAGATAGAGTTTTGTTTTTTTACATCTGTCAAATAAAAATGGTTGACATGATATAAATGATACTCCCCACTGATAAGCTACTCAACAGCAAAGCCTTTTTCATAAACTGAAATTTGGACACATGCAAGAGCCACGTGTTTTTGATTAAATTCTAAAAAATATACTTAAAGTAATTTCTTCGATCTCTGTAGTCCAAATCTGATAACAGTTTATCTCCATTTTGTAGGCTATAACAATTTTTGAGTCATTTCTTGAAAGATTTCAGGATCTTGCAAATGTCTTTAAAGGTTTCATTATAGCATTATTTAAAAATAAATTCATTAACTTCCCTAAAAATGAATTCAAAATAGCCAATAAAAGGTTTCTTGCTCTAAGAACCAAATCCTGGTTCTTAGAACAAGAACCAGGATTTGGTTCTTAGAGAACCAAAGAGATATGTCGCGATAATGCCCCTTCTCTGATGTGTCGTTTATGTAGTAAGTTATACCAATCGCTTTCTTGTGTACTTCGAAAACGATCATATAGCTATAACTTCGGAAAAACTTTAGTTAGGCCAAATGTTATACTGTCTTTACGGAGCAGAATACGCACGCACGCACGCACACACACACATTAAAAAGACGTCGACGAATACCACAATGTGAGAAACAATCATCTTTCGCTGCCATGACTGCAGCAATCCAATGGGGCATATTTTCCCCAAGCGTACGATAGCGATCAATGGAAATTTTGGACCATTCTTCCTCTACGCATGTAATGAGGTCTCCTGGACTCTTGGTTCATCCCACAGATGTTCAATAGGGTTGACATCAGGGCTCTGTGCAGGCCAGTTAAATGTGGTGACGTTCATGACCACAAACCACGGAGTTCAGCAACAGCCTTATGACATGGTTCATTGTCTTGCAGAAAGAGACAATGGCCAGTTCGCAGAAACGCCACAAAGTAGGAAGCTTTGCATTGCCCAGAATGTTCAGAAACTTCTGAGAATTCAATCTTCATGGCACAGAAACAGAGGTCTAAACTAAACCAGGAAATACGGTACCATACCATCACACCGCTACCTCCGAATTTCACAGCTGGCATTACGCACTCTGGTAAGAAAATACACCGCGCATCCGCAACTCCCACATCAGTCCATCTGCTCGTGTAGCGAGTCTAGAGAGTGTAGCGTGATTTGTCGCTCCGTAACACAGCATTCCAAGCTTCCACGCCTCACTGTACACGCTCTTTGCACTACTGAATACGAAGCTGCATGTTGGTTGGGGTAATGTGGAGCTCGTGTATTACGATCCTACCATGGAACCCCCACGTCGTGAGCTTCGGTTCTGAATGTTTTTATGCATATTCGTGTTCTAGTTGACGCTCCGAACTCGGCATTCTTGTGTCGGCCGACGAATGGCGGTTTTTGCATATTATCCTTCGTAGCACCCTACGGTCATTCGGCGAGTCTAGTGGATCGTACACTGCGGGAATCACTTGCAGTTCACGCTGCGCTTCCATCTCAGTATGGCATCACTAATTATTGACCTGGGATGGCTCAGTTTGTCAATAATTCGCCAAACAGATAAGCCTGCAACATGGCATCCTATGAACGCCGCTTTCAAACTCCGGCAGTTCCTTCCTCGCAGCGCTGACACAGTTTCGCTGATTTGGAAGCATCATATTACTGCAATTTATACCTGCTTCAAAAACGTGACTCGTTACATGGCACGAGTCACGTGTTTGTGGGGAGTCCGTTAACTTTTTTTACAAGCAGTATATATATAAATAAAAAATTATATATATTTTTTTATTTATATAGATATAATATTTATAATGATTACAAAATATCAGAGAATACCCAGACTGTGCACAAAAACAAAATAAAATATACAGTAAAAAGTCTCGTTATCCTTTATTATACAGATCATTGAGTAAGTGATATAAGGAAGCCTTGGAGGAAAACGTAACTGCCTATCCCCTTACTTATACAGAATGAGATAAACAGTTTAATAACTGTTCACATTGCAGGCCATTCTCTCCTTCCTGATAATGGACATTCGAATAATAAAATGTTAAACAGCTACTCGAAAGTTATGAATTTAGAAAATATTAGTGCATATGAAAATAAGATTCGCGACAAGATATAATCTAGCCATTAAATGAGAGCTGTATTTTGGTCAGCCATAACCGAATTACCAAATAGACAGAGATAGATTTAAAAGAAGAAAGTAGAAAAAAAAAAGAAAGAAAGAAAGAAAGCCGTTAATGAGTAGTAGAGAAGACAGTTATCTCCTCATATCCCAGCTGCAGAGGAGTGGAAGAGGAAGCACAGAAGTCTTTCTTCTGTAAAGATGCCAGTCAGATGTGTGTCATTTTGAAGCCATTGGCTCGCGCGAGAGAATATGGATTTATGTCCCAGTCATGAGGTAAAATTGAAATATATGACAGGGCTGCTGATGGAGGTGGAAATGAATATAAAACGGCCATTTCATGGGAAGGAAGTTTTGCATGAAAATGCGATAAAAACAAATGGGAAGATGGTACGTTCGACAAACTCAAACGATGCGTTTCTGGAATGGAAGAGCAAACACTACTGAAGGATTTTTCTCTCGACACCTTCAGCGATATTTGTTATTCGTCTATTTGATCAAATGTTTGTTTTTCGGAAATTATGACGATATTCACTGTTATATCTAAAATGATAGCAGTGGAGTAACAGTAATGTGGTGAGAAGAAGAAAAAAAAGGAATGATTTTTTTCTCATGCTGTTTTAATTATTTTTAACAGAGAGCAGAAGAAGGAAATTATTCACTAATTACGAATAGAAATGGTAGGAATTAGCCTGAATGAAATCAAAACAACTAAAGTGCTATGAATTATTTTTGATAATTTGGTGTATTCTTCAGTTGGTTTTCTCCACTTGGGAAGAAAACCTAATCTTTAATGCACAAATAAAAGCTTACATTCAATGCAGATATTGAAGCGAATCGTTATCTGTCAGGAGATAAAATAGATCATCACCATCATAATTACATACTGTCTCTGAGATGATGCTCATAATAACCATCGCCTAAGAGTAAAATGGGAATACGGCAGTACAGCTTTGCGAAATATCCTGTCAGCAGTTGTTTTTGCTTAGTCACGAAAATATTTGTAACATATTCAGGTGTAGTGATCTAGTATACATAATCAATTATGAATAAGCTACTTTGTGTACTTTAATGAAGATCAGTGCATGATGAATGCCGCAGTGAGTTACTAGAACTAATAAAGATACAGCAGAATTTCTTCACCTCTACAAAAAAAGACAAGTTGAATTTTTAGAGGAGGATAAACATCTGTTAGATTGGGCCAAATAGCAAACTTCGTACCAGAAGGAAGGCGTCGAGGCTGTGAGGCGAGCGCTTGTGCCACAGTAACTCTCGCAAAACTACAGTCATGATCTGTATTTCATGCGAAACAGTGTTTAACCGTCATAGGTGGCAGTTATTGGACTTTCGGAGAGACACAATACGATCGATGAGAACAGGGCTGAATTATTGACAGAATGCACTGACGTTTAAGTGGTCCATCGGGTCCTCTTTCTTCTTTTTTGAACAAGAAAAGCGAGTTTTCTTCCAAGATGTCTCGTGTCTTGTCACTTCCTATCAACTGACCTCGAGATGCTTTTTTTCCAGTCAAGCAGGATTTATGTGAGGGGGCTGCTGTGGATGTAATATCAAGTTATAGTCTTCTGATACAAGAAATCGGTTTTTGTGGATCACTGGAAGGGTCTAAGCTTGTCCAAAATTGACAGTTTCTTGTCCCACTGAGGGATGACAAGAATGCCAGCAGAAAGTGGAGTGATCACAGATTTTAAGAGATGTGTAGTTCTGTGAGGAAAGAACCCATTCTTAGTAAACTCCAAAATTGAACTGCTACTTTTTAGAGATAAAAACTGCGATATATTTAGGAATTACTGACACTTGTCAGAAGTTTACTTTTATACGCATATTTTTTGTTACGACGAACTTCATCATTAGTGAACTGTACTCCATTTTTATTTATAAAGAGGTCTTTAATAGTCTTTTTTTGGTGTATTAGTGATACAAAATATACTGTCACATATTCATCGATATGAAAGATTTAACATTGTTAAAGAGTAGGTTAATTTCTATTTCTTCATCGTGACAAACACAGTTATTTTATTTTATTTATTTATTTAAAATTTTTTTATCTATTATTATTTGCAATGAAATTATTTCTTTGATAGCCATTAAAGATATTTGCGAAACTGTGTTCGACACGTTTTCCGAATTATCTCCAGATGACATCGCTGCTGTTAATACAACGCTGCTTCTCTAGTAGAATCTGTTGGGACACTGGCCATGTATAATTTCCGTTACTTAATTCCTTATGAAGTCTGATTGTGATGTAGAACCATCCCGAATGCCATTCGTCAAAAATGTCAATGGCAACACAGAATACTCTCTCTCACTTTCTCTTTGTGTGTGTGTGTGTGTGTGTGCGTGCGTGCGTGCGTGTGAGTGCGTGCGTGCGTGTGTGTGTGTGTGTGTGTGTGTGTGTGTGTGTGTGTGTGTGTGTGTGTGTGTGTGTGTGTGTGTGTGTGTGTGTGTGTGTGTGTGTGTGTGTGTGTGTGTGTGTGTGTGTGAACAATCGGGATGTTAAATCTTTCGTGTTTTCGGTCAGGAAACAAAGAGCGGAACTAAACATTGGAATTTGTCAAGTTCAAGAGTGCAATTGGTGAAATATCGAAATATGAAATACGAAATATCTAAAGAAGAAAGTAATATGCGACTTTTCAAGTTTTCGATCATGTAGGACAGTTTAGTTTCATGATTCACCTTTCACACAGCTTTAAAATGTATCGTAACTGCACAAACTCACTAATGAGAGTAACCTGTTCTGCTTTGTTTATTTGATGGCTTTAAATAGCATTACACCCTGTTCTGTACTCAAACGTAAAAACGTATTGCTTTTCATTTCATTAAGTAACTGTTAAGGCACGTATTATAAATAATAAGTGACGCTAAATAAATATTAAACCCCCGCAGAAAGAAATTTCTATCGATTATACTTACCAGTAGATAAAGGTTCGATCGGAGAGTATAAACTGGAAACTCTGGTGTCACGCTAACCTTCTGGTCTGAAATTTATTGCCAAAGTTGCGAGAGCATCTTAAACATTTAAGTTCGTGAGGTGCTTGCTTGTTTCAGTAACAATGCTGAGGGGGTTGGGGGAAAACGCCATGTAACAGCAGCTTTTATGGAGTAACTGTTTTGTTTTTTGTTTATTAATAAAATCAATATGCTATTGAGACATTTTATTATCCCTTCTTTTAGGAATATTTTTTATAAATATTCCTAAAATAAGTGATACAAATGCACCATAGGTTTACAACTTTCTGCATGTGGAAATCACATAAAACGAAAACATCACTTCAGATGAGCATATGAAGCAAGAATAACCTGTAAACCATATATTCGCTTTTATTCATTGAAATAACTAAAATTGGTGACCTGTTCTTACCAGTTCGAAGGACCTTTTGATCTAAATTTTAATATAAAGAACAACAAAATTTATAAATTTAATCAGAATACAGATCAGTATTAATTAGTATAAATATACAACAAGTTTATCACCTTTCATTTGTGTGATTATTATCAATATTATTTTTAACTTATTTCGCCGCACCTTTGTCTTCATTTAGAAATTATAACCTATTTTGAAACTACAATAAATATGATGAGTTTAATTAACTGTTTTGATTTCCTCCGCTTCTGTAATTTTTTATCTCAAATAATAGTACCATAGGGCTCATCGTGAATGGGCACTCTACTCCACTACATGCAACTCACCGTCATCACTATTTAAATTCAAGTTAAATACGATGGTGGTGACAGTGTTACTATCACCACCATCAGTACACAAAGCCATCTACAGGCCACCGCTCTAATAGTATTTTTGTAAATTGCGTGTGTGTGTTTTGTTGGCCGATTTAGCTGCATGCGGAATGAGAAACGAGTTTCCAAGTGAAAAAAAACTCATCTTCTACCTGCCTATAAGATCTGCTAATTGAAAAAAAACCACATAAAGATTCCTCCGTCACGAGGAGAATAGAACTCAGCTGTTTTTTTTAATCATTGGAAAACTTCGTTCTTCCAGTGTAACTGGAAGAACGACAGGCATTGTTATACCAGTTGTGCCATGTTTTTTTTTTCTTAATGTTAATAATGTGGTATTTTTAATAATGAAAATTATTCTTTTAATTCTTAATTTGCTTTAAAAACTGACTTGCAATAATCGTAGGCTGTTTTCATCAATTGTTTAATGTTTCTGGTAGTCTACAGCTACGTCAAGTTAAGCACTGTTTATTCATTTTTTTCTTAAAGATAGGTAATTTCAAAGAAAATAAGAATAAACATGGGAAGTATTAAGTTAAATTCTATTCGCAAATTGCTGTTTAATCTCATAATGTAAAAGCATCGGTTCTCCTTCAGGACGATCCTCATAAAATATTTATTAAGTTATTAATATGTTCTGCAAAATGGCATTTTAAATTATCAGTAGCTCATTAAGGTTCACTGCTTTTATTCAATTGATCTTCCAAGCGCACACCGTTCGTTGTTGCAAGAAAACGCTGATCAAATGACGTTTTAAATTTCAAGTGTTCTTAAAAGGATAAGTGATCTTTTACATGTTTTTAGTGTGATGAGAACTTACACAGCACGCATACTGCTTTAAATATTTTTACACATTTTGATTAAGCTAATTAAATACGGTGTTCTTCTGTCATCAAGAAGAACACCGTATTCCTAAATTATTTAATGCTCACTTTGTGCTTGACGGGAAATTTAAGAAAGTAATAAATGTGCGAAATCTACGAAGACAGGAGTAAATCTCAGTACGTCATAATCTTCATTAACATATAAGCATGCTTATAAACATATAATAACTCTTTTCAAGCAATCTCACTCTATTCCAGCGATCGGTTTTGCCATCTTCCGGAATACTTCATTTTCAACTTAATGAGAGAAAGGAAATAATAATAATAAAAAAATTAAAAAAAAAAAACACTTTCCGATACGGAAGCTAATATACAGCACGTGTCTTTTATTCCTTCTTGCACTTGTTTCTCATGAGACTGATGAAATAATTTCTCCGTATATCACGACCTCAGTAGAAATAATGACTTTTTAATTTCCATTCAGACCAGAGGTCAAAGAAGAGCTCAGAAGTTCGGTAATTGTGCGAAACTTTTATTTGAACTTCGTAGAAACATCACAGGATAAGAAGTTACGACGGTAATCTCTTAACGATTAAGAGGTTATTCTACGGTGTCTGACATAATTTTAATCCTTTCAGAAATTTTTAAAAATTTTAAACAACTTTATGATTGAGACGACGAGGGAAAGTTTTTGCCTGTCCGATAATCACCTTTCTGGGAAGCTCAGATGTTCTAAAAACTACACACTTACTTGATTCTAATCAATACTTTCACTAAAGAAATAGATCGATATCGGCACCTGTTCTCTCTCTCTCTCTCTCTCTCTCTCTCTCTCGTTTAATCAAGTACTCGAAGGATTTTTATTAATGCGAAGTCAGAAAATTTGTCAAGCTGTAATAAGAAAATGTTTTTATAAATTATGCAGAGATAAATTTAACAAAATTAAAGATAAGCAGCAATTTATCTTTAATCTTATATTTTCCAGTAAAACTTCTTGAGCTTGTGAATCGTGATTGCATTCTCTTAATAGTCAGTTTTTCTCTCTTAATTGTTTGGTCATTCGAAATGGAACATTTCACATACACATTTTTTATTGAAATATCTCTAACCTACTTCAGAATACAAACTAATGTGGATATTTCTCTTGTCAAACTGCTGCTTTAAAAAAGGAAACAGATATAATCTTCGAGTTAACTGCTGCTGCTGCTGTTGTTTTGAACAACGACCAAAGCAGCTGACTATGAAGACATTGTGTTACATGTCGATTTGTGTGTGCGTGTGTGTAGGTGGGTGTGCGTGCAAGTTTGTCGTATGGCGGCATAAAAAACTTTATTTTACTGGATGAAGAAAACCTGCCACCTCCTTATGAGACAAATTAACAGAGTTGAATGCACATCTATATACTGTCGATTGGACATGAAAAACGGACAAACTACGAACTACGTGTTATGATAGGATTAAATTATCGGTGATATGATGTTTATTCTGAATCAAAAACAGGCGATGCCTTTTAGTTGACAAGACCTTGGTTAGAAATTTGCTCGTAATCAGGGTTTTTCAGCCGAAAGTGAGGTAACCAGTCTCATGGGAAGTGGAAGCATTTTTCTTCTAGATGTTCTTGTGTTTCATTACTCAAAATATACCAGGCTAGAAGCATGTGTGAGAATTAGCCAGTTAGAATTATGTTCTTCTAGAAAAGCAGCTAAAAGAACACGTAATTAATTAACATCTTACACTAGTCTCGCAGCATTAGCTACTTTGGTGGTAATTCGAAAAAATCCAAACCAGCGTTTATCCATTCGTAATATTGGAACAAAGTTGCACAAAATCCACCCTAGGAAAACAATATCAGCGGAAGAACAATTAAAGAAGCTGATGCTAATGGCCACGTACAATTTAATTATTGAAATGCTGATGAAATTTGTTCAATTTTGTTGAGGACCTTTAATGCTCAAAAGAATTGCACAGTACGTCAACAGCCTCAGATTTTAACACCACGGAGACTACATTGACTGGAGAGAGAGTCTTACCATATGAAGTCCGTGATATTCAGCGATACCTCATAGTGTATCAATTTCCGACTTGATGGTTTCGTGTGGATATTAGAAGATGTCTTGACACATCGAGTTTATAATCTCAAATGTGAATTGTAATGGATGGTGCGTAATGTCTGAAACTTCTCTTCTTGGTATAAACGTGGAACTTTATTTGTAATGTCTCTAAGGATGAATGTTGACGGATAAAAAAGTCCGCTGAATAATGTAACGCTCCGTACATTGTTGCAGCTTTACAGAAATCACTCACGTCGACTGTAATGACCAGCAAGTACTAGTGCGATATACATTAATGAAAATGATGTCAAAAATTAATTGGGCTGCACGAATTGCAGGAAGCTTTTGTATACATGGTATAGTCATGTAGAAGAAAGAAGAATTCAAAATATTTACTTCATATTACTACAGACTGCAAGAGAATAATATAGTGTAGTCTCAGTACTTATTTCAAAATGGCTTGGCTCTTATCAATGGCAAGCCTGATTTATTATTCCTGGTATACTGTTGAAAATGAACTGTAAATTAAGATCAAAATCACCATACAAAAACAAAGCAACCTCAAGAAGCATTTGTTCCTCAAAAAATATTTTTACTGCTAAATCCGTACTTAAGACTATATGCTAATTAAAATTTATTTTCTTACTATTCTTAATAACTTCTAATTATCTTATTATTGGGAGAATTTTGTGAAGACTAAAGTTCAGTTAACAATGGAATTTTATTGTAATAAAAATACGAAATCGAACAAATTTTAATCGTGCAATAGACTTACATATTTTTAAGAAACTTGTTCGGTTATCGAGATTGTAATTGGAAAATCTTCTGAGAGAACAACGGTTTTCATGTCTTCCTTATAAAACGGGCTGCTGGTGATAAAGTTTATTAATTCTCAAAAACAATAACTTAAAATGTCTGTTTGGTTATTGCTGCTATTTCCATTTAGCGGCGAATAAGTTTTACTTTAAACTGAAGATATTGGGAAAGCGAACACACTACCTGGATCAACTGCGACATGAATTAAATATTTTTTGAAAAGTACTGGATTTAGAGAATATCTCAAGAAAATTGTAAGCAAAATTCCCTCTGAAATATCATATTATATTATATTATATTTAAATTCCACCTTTTACCGCTGAATCCTTTATAAGTCTTTTCAATCTTGCTGCTTCGACTTTCAAAACTCTCGGTGTTCTCTATTCTAGATGCTATTTCTCACCAAAATAATGTTCAACCTTTACAAGTTCCCAAACCGTCCCCAACCGGATGCGATACGAAATTTTTTCCCTGAAGTTCTTTCAGGGAAAACGTTTTTGCAGAACGCTCTTCAAGAGTTCAGTTAAAATTCTAGACGTCATTCGAAAGAAACTAATCAGATATTTCGTTTACACTCATACTTCACTTTCTGGATGCTCAGTGTCTGATTTTCTGATTTTTGACCCTTCGATAGTTATATCAGATGGCTGCTTTTCTGAGCTTCAAGCTTAGAAAATTCCACTAATCCGAACAATTAGCAGTCATCAGTGATATTTACTTAAATTCTAAACTCACTGTGGTAACAATTTGTCTTCTAAATTCATTACTACATCACCTATTCTGCGGAATAGGTGAAGTACTAATTTAAAGAAGTAGAAATCTAACTGTATTTCCAAGAAGGAATTAAAAGCAAAACGGCAATTACAATTTTCTGCATAATTTTGCCATTCCACCACCACAGTACCTTTGAGCAGTGGATTCCGAAACTCCTTTGGGAAATCGCTACATACATTATAATCAACGATCTTCGTAACGTTTGTGAGTGATCCCAGATTCATATCCAATAGCATTTCTTATTTTTCTGCCTAATATTCCTTAACTGGTCTGCCCTTTAACTTTTCTCCTTTTTTTAAAAAAAAATTCTTATTGCTGTATCAGAGTTTTTAGAACTCTGATACAGCAATAAGAAACAAGACGTTAGAACTTATACGTACATGTAAAATAAGGATAATTAGCCACTTTTACCAAGAAATGGCTGGGTTTTATGTGGTTAAGCTACCCTATCATTAATTTAAAAAAATAATAATTTTATGAAAAATCAGGATAACTGCCCTGAACATGGACAAGTAGTTTGAATCTAATACTTAAAACAGCTTGGAATAAGAAAAATAAATATAATATTTTCTCCTAGAATGAATTCTTAATCCATGTTGTTACATGTTTATTGACGTGGGTGGTATGTGGTGCGATCATTAAGAAGTGGAGAACTATATCTAGCAATTATAGGGTGAAGTGCGTTTTAAATAAAGACTGCAGACAGTCAGATATTTTCTTTAGAATATATGGAATCTCTTTTTACCTAAGAAAAATTAGGTAAAAAGAAATTCCTTTCATCAGACACTGCAATGTGACCTTTGATCTTAGATATTTAATGGTGGTCACTTTCTAAAGGTAGGCGTAAAAGTCACCAGCTATACAATCGCCCACCCTGATAAGTTTGCCAACATCTTACGCTAAAACCCTCTTTACAGCGCAGTTAAGCTTCAGAAGTAATCACGAGAGCCTTTCCGTCGAAGACCCAGGAGGACGGAGTGTGATAAAGTCACTTCAGGTTATCTTTCTACGCTAAAAGGTGATGATCTTTTGGGACAGAGGAGAATTACCCTGGAGGCAAACTTTCTCACCTGATGATACTCTGTCATTTACAAAGTTGTGACACATAACACTGAGTAGACACATCCCTTATGTCCTAACCATGTCCACATATTTGTAGGATCTCCCTAGAGGAAATTTACTCGGCTATGATCTTCGCTATTTATTGAAGAAAATATACTGAGATGAAGGAGTCGAAAGAGCATTACTCGTAATCAAATAATCCCTTTGCAAGATCATGCAAATCTTTTATTTTATACTTTTATTTCACTTCTTTCCCAAGCAAGTGATTTTTGAAATATATTTATTTTAATAAACAGTTTTGTAAAATTTCTTTCTTCGATGGTCCATAATGAAATTTATTTGGGATGTTATATTTCTATTTCTACATCTTCTTGAGAATGAAACGACATCCCTTATCAAAATGAGACACTTTAAATTAAAACGTTATTAGTTACATCTTAAATCACATACTGCAGGTTTGGTCTTTTTTCTAATCATCTTGAGATATTTCAGATGTTTGTCATGTGGGTAAAACATCTTGCATCAGGTTTCCTTCCTTAAGTTAAAACAACTAATCGGATGAGGATAACAACTATCTTAATTCTTAATTAATCAAACTCCTTCGGCAATTCAGCATCAATAAAATACGTGTAATAAGGTCAATGAAGGTTTCAAGGATTAAATAAACCAATGTGTTCAAAATGGCTTTGAGCATGCTAATTGTAAAACAATTGCAAAATAGCACGATCAATGAACTGATTCAATTGGTACATGAAGCTCGTGATCATTTAGTCAATCGCTAAACTCCTTTTTATGAAGCAACAATCAACTTGACATTCACTCATTTCCATCAGGTAAATGTTCCCGACTGAACATTAGAATTTATAATACGTTTGAAAATAGCTTCTTGCCTTCATATAAATTAGGTTGGGTTATGCTCGAACGTTTTTTCCCTTATATAATGAATATTTCACCGGTTTTATATTTTTATTCACAGTTTCAATATTTTTTCAGTTTAATTTAAAAATTAATTCTAGAGAATTTCACCACAACGGTAAGCTCTTTCTTATCACTAAATTCGGTTGAAAAGGGGAAAAAATGATTGAGGAAGTAATTAGGGAAGCTGCTAAATACCGCTATCAGTCTTAGTGGTCCGTGTTTCAGCATGATTACCATCTATTATTGAAGAAGTGCACGTGCTTGCCTAAGTTTCTCCATCCATATTTCTGTCGAGATGAGCTTATTTATAAGGAACATCCGGTTAATTATGCAACATTCGAGGATTAACGGTTCGCCTATCAAATTTCGGTGACTGAATTTGTTAGCAGTTTTCCAAACTGTGTGCAAGGAACTCTTTCCTTCAAAGTATTTAATGTATGTACATTACTGTCGTATACGTTGTATAAATAAGACAGTTTTTATATATATAAATACTGCCGTATTGAGACATTGGTGATCTACTGTTACTATTTAAGATGAAAATTGTAGCAGTGACCAGCACAGCACTTCTCCGCGAATGAATTGTTTATCCATTTAACTATTACTAGATAAATCTTTCGTCTGCTCAATTGTCCTAAACTTATTTTGAATTGTGTGCATTGTCTATTGCAGAACGCCGTTTCAAAGTGCAACACATTTTTGACCAAGTTTCACTTGTTTTGTTATTTTTAATGGCATGCTCCAGTAACGGTTATTTTTTTATTTCACGTTGAAGAGAAAAAAAAGCCTGACTACAGTTATAATTGAATTTAAAAATGACTAAAACTTGTTTTTGGTCTTTTTGAATAAACATCCTAAAAAGAAATGTAAAAAAAAACACTTGTTCATTTTTATACATTTCAGAATTACAGATGTGATGCATATCGGATTGTTTTAACAGATTCAGACTATTTATTGTGTATTTATAAGTGTATTTCTCAAAAAGCAATATACAGATAGGATTTTAAAAAAATAGAAATAAAAGTTGATTTTTCTCAGCAGTTTCAAAATATGGACACGTGATCTTGAAAATGCATATACTTGAGAGCATGTCCTCCAAAAGCATCAATCCTATCGGTAACCAATAACACCAATTGATTTCGTGAAAATCCGCGAACAAATCGTTAAGCCAATAACAGTATCTGCATAACAGTTTTCCTTACACGCGAGAACTTTGGATTTCAAGAAACTCTAGTCTGTGAAGGACACCCACAGGATTAGCAAGCGAGATACTTTCATAAACATTTAGAATATTCTTTGAACACGACAGCCTTCGCTTAAGAATAATAATACAACTAATTCAATAGTGCATATACAGATGCAAACAATCTTCTCATTTTTCCTCAAAGCACTGATCAAAATATGCTCAAACATTGTAACATATGTTTCTAATATCTATTCGGAAGCGAACTTTGTTATCATTGACAAAAGAACAGATGTCTGTTAAGATTATGTACCAACAAATGAGGTCTGTTAATTGTTTTGGAAATTGATAATTTTGCTCAGGACAAACACATTCAATAGTAATCCTATACACAATAGGTTTCACACCTATAACACATTAGTATCATGGATGGACTGAAGGTTGAATATAAAGAAGAAACTTATTCACACTCGATATGAAGACGTGTAGATTGCCCGCAAGACAATACACAAAACAGAAGACTGCTCCAAGAGATCGAAGTAGGATTAAAAGAAAAATAAGTAAACAATTTTTCCTTAAATTTGGATTTGAACTATGAAGGAGTGTTGGATAGCTGCTACAGTATATGCATTTTAAAGGATTTAGAAGAGAGAGCAGGAGAGTCAGTTACCGCCAATTCTGATTAACTGTGATCATTGAAGTATCGTTGGAAATACAGAAAACGAACTTCTTCAAAAGTGTTGTGATGAGTTGGTGAGCGATGAGCCATTCTTCAGTCCAACTTCTTGGACTGAAGAATGGCGTAAAACTTCATGAGCGTAAAAGATTTTTAAGCAGCTTTTAAGAAGTATCTCACACTGTCTCAAATGTGAGAGCTATATTCACTCGTTTGACCGACTGGCGATTTGTAAGTAAGTAAATAAATAAATAAATGTAAAAACAATACAAATTTAATAAAAATATAAAACAAATCGTTAGGCTACCCATAGGACTAATGCATTATAAGTTTTAAAATCTACCATGGTTGGGAGATACATAAACTCGTATGGTCAGTAGACGATGTTTGTGACATTTTCATGCAAAGATTATGAAGGTTAGAGTTATCCAAAAAAAAAAAAGTTTGCCTTGTCCTGAAATTCAACATTGCCGTAGAAAAGGTTAGAAGTTTTTTTTTTTTTTTTGGAAGAAGATGAACCAGTACAAACAACAATTTCGTTATCAAAGTTATTAAAACTCGACTGAAGAATGATCAGGATATGTGGATATAAAAGTTAACATTCAAGTTAACATTGAAGGCTTCAATGATTTCTATAGTTTAAAAACTATTAAGTGAAAAAAGAGGAGTTCAGTTTGTCAACAGAAATCTGAAACTTCATTTGCAGTCACCTGGAAAAGGCTGTTAATATACAGAAAGACGAAAATACGTTAAGGAGCAGAGACTTGTATAATCTCAGCATTTGCTGCAACGTTTCAAGATAAAACATCATTCATCATCACATGGAATACGCATCCAGCAAGAAAGCTTCAAACTCAGTTATATAAGTCAGAAGGGAGAGCATATGATGAGAGCTTAGTTAATAAGCATATGTGCAAAACAGAGTTCTCGATCTTTTCCATGACATTTAAATATACAAGTTAGTAACATAAGCAAGGAGATTTCCTGATGATCTACTATTGTGAAATGCTTACTGTCGATCGTTTATGAGCTGAGAGAAAAAAGTTTCCAGGTAGTTTAGAGGTTAAGTGTTTTCATTTTTGGTGTTGTTGTTGTTGTTACTTGGGAAATAACTGAAGTGAAAAAAAATTCGACAGTAATTTGATGGCACAGATTTGTCACTCCTCTTGGGAGTGGGTTGAATATGAACTAAGTTCAAGCCTTTAGTATTGATACTAGTGGAATAAAAAAAAGGAAAAACAGGCGACATGGAACAGATGTCAACTCAGAAACTCAAATCTTCATATATGATGCATATAGGATACTGCATTATAAATATGAAAGAAATCATGTACACACACACACACACACACACACACACACACACACACACACACACACACACACACACACACACACACACACACACACACACACACACACACACACACACACACACACACACACACACACACACACACACACACACACACAAACATGGTCTGAGATATAAATAAATGTTGAAGATAAAATATTATAATTTAGATTATTCATTTAATGATGTGGCAACTCACGATAATACTGTGTTTATCGAATTTTATTATCATCAATGTTAGTTCTCTACCACATGCATTGATTTAAAATGAAACTTTATATATTGATGATTCTGAAGGGACAGAAGTCTCCGGAGCGCAGCATGTCGTAACGTCATCACTTAAAGAATGAGAGTGGCAGAAAGACAGAAAGATCATTAGGAAAGCTGTGCACGCTTCACTATTCTGAGACGTTTCAGACGTCTCGTTCGCGAGCAGTTCACATTCTGAGAAGAAACCGGAAGTGTATTAGCAATGTTTCGAATTGCGGCAACAATCCCGAATAGATATTCTTCCCTCTGTAGGGCGGGGCATTCCTTCAATATCTCATCCACAGCTGTCTGGAACGTGCACCCTACGTGTCGAAAACTACATGGAAGAGATGTGGCGTCGTCTCTTGCACGGCTTCACTTATGTCTGTGGCCGCTAGATCTATATCGGAATGATATATATCTAGTTCTGTTACCAATAGAAGATGTAATAAATAAAATGCTCAGAGATGGGTTTCTTTAATGGTACAGAGCACCGAATTTCTGCCTCAGGCTCTTTGTCGCCAGAATGGCAAATGGATTATTATTATTATTAAAAATATTATTATTATTATTATTATTATTACATAGGCAAAGTGGATACTAAATCCAACATTATTTTAAAGACGAATGTTTGTAGAAACTATGAAGTTTCGTATGCTGACCTGAGAGCTTACAAGAATGCAATCCTCAGCATTCTCTAACTGCCTTAGTTTGCATTACTTAAAACACGTGAGCGCTGCCCAAGCGTCCATTTGCCTTTTATTAGTGCATTTGATAAAGGTTTCACTGGTCTGACTGCTGTTTCTAACTGGTTGATTCTCTTCAGAGATCACTGCATAAGTAAAGGGTCTGCTCCCAAAACTGGGCCACCCACCACATCACTCTAAACTCAACGAGTGACCCGCAGGATTATTTAACTCAACGGTGGTTCCAATCAGTGACAGGCTCACCCTACCACTGAACAAAACCGTTCATACTCTAGGAAAAAGCATTCATCGATAAGGACCCACAAAAGCCATACCAGAAAACATTAAACCCAGAGACGCAAACTGTCTCCCAAAGGAAAACCTTAAGAGAGCAGAACCTCTTTTTCAGTACTAAGGAAATTGAAATGTTGGAGAAATGTATTTTTCGTAAAAGAACTTTCGGTCTGTGCGTAAAAGTAATTACTAAAAGCAAGAGCCGCGAGGCTTCGTTTCAGCGATGTAAAATAAAATTACATAGTGGGCACTAGATCCAATATTATTTCAAAGCCGAATGTTTGTAAAAACTATGAAAGTTTCGTTAAGTGGACCTGAGAGCTTACAAGAAATCGCAGAAATTAAGCTTTATATATCTTTCTTTTATTATTTATTCACAGAATTGATACACAGTCAAAATAAGATTTAAACAACATTATTTAAACAACAAATATTATTTAAACAACAATTTGACTGGTGATATAGAACAATTCAGATTCTACTAAAAATCTAAGAATAGTCCGTCAGGTAGCGTCGCAAAATATGGATTATTCCAAGTAATGCTGTTTTTTGTAGGTCATATGGGGTCACTTCGTTTATGTTTAATTGCTGTAAATAGTTGGATAGCTTCTTTGAAATTGCACCAAGTGCACCGATAACTATTGGGATAACTTTAGCGTGTAAGCCATAGCCTGGCAACTTCGTATGCTAGATCTCGATAAATATCGAAATCTGGCAATATTGATATTACAACTGTGATATCGATATCCAAACCTGTTGATGTTCGATAATTATAATGTCAGGTCTATTGTGTTCCAAATTTGGATCAGTTTGTATTCGAAAGTTCCAGAGAATTTTTGCTCTTTCATTTTCCAATGCTATCTCTATTTTATGCTGCCACCAGTTATGAGATGTAGAAAACCATATTTTTTTTTATTTTTTGCATACATGCCAATGAATTATTTTGGCCACTTGATCATTGCGGTATTTCTAGTCAGTTTGAGCTATCTTGCTGCAGGCACTGTTGAGATGTCATAAGTCTCATCTTTCTGATCGCATAATCTGCATTTTCTGTTATTATTGATGTTCAAAATTTTTGCTTTCATTGCATTAGTTTATAATGCCTGTTCTTGAGCTTCTAGAATCCATATTATAGCCATTGTCATGTCTTGTATACGTCAATTTTGTCCTCAGTATCTCTAAGAAATTGGCCATGCAATGCAAAGGTTTATTTTTCAAGCGCACATATCGGTTTATTTTATTGTTACTTTTTATTATTATTTTTATAATTTAAAAAAAAATATTATTATTATTGAGATCATGATTGTATATTCTGATTGCATATTTACAACAGGTTTAGTTTTTTTTCTTTCTTTCTGTATAATGATTATATTATATTCTTTCTTTGGGAGACAATTCTGATTTCTTCCTCGAAGCTTAGCAGAGCTTATCTGAAGACGATAATTGATGATAGATGGCGGTGGTTTCATGGTTATGTTTCTATACTGGTCGTAAGCCAGGTGTTCATTTTTCTGTTTGTTAGTATGTGCTTGGAAGACTTCAACTGCTATTACAGTTTAATTTTTTTTTTCCTTTATTCTTTTGCAAGTAGGGTTGGATTTAGACATTGTGTGTATGTTTCGTTGTGTTCTTGTAGTGATAGTTTTTGAGAGGGAGTTTGTCATAGGTTGTGTGTGTGGGGGTGGGGAGAGAAACAGGAATTTCTCTAATTTTTATTCTCGCTATAACATTTATGTAGCGCCTGTTTCAGCTCTCTGTATGTTCCTCGGTTTCTGTTGTCGAACGGTAGTTTGTTTATCATGTCAGGTACGTAGAAGTTTCGGGTGGTTTTGCCTTAGTGATTGTTGTACTTATATGTTATGTAGTTTGTTGACTGTGGTCTTGTTATGTGATATGTTGTTCTGGTTACTCTATAGGTTGGGCTGTAGTAATGTTTTAAGATCACTGTGTAGTGGCATAAGTGTTTCACCTTAAATATTTTGTGTTTTGTCCGTGCTTCCTGCATAAGAGTGGGTTGTTCCCAGAATATCAGTTTTACCATTTTATCTTGCAACCATTGTAACCTGTTAAGTCTGTAGTCAACACAGAATGCGTATGATGTGATTACATTTCTTGAAATGTTTTCACATAATGCTTTATAGATTAGTATTTTTATGTGGGTTGGGGCAAGGTCTTTTAATCTGTATAGTTTGCTTGCTGTTATCCTAAGCTTGGTATGTAGGTAGTTTGTATGGCTATTCCAACTTTGATCAGCATCGAAGTGAAGTCCGAGATAGCGTGTTGTTTTCACCTGTGTGATGGTTGTGGTTTTAGGTTCAGCGCTTTGTGTATAAGACGATTAATGTCAGATAGTGAGATATTTAGTTTCAATGGGCAGGGTTTGGGGGATTTTTGAATATCATTAGCTTTATTTTTCCAGGGTTTATATATATACCATTTTCGGTTAACCAGTTAGTGATTTGAGTGATGTCGTGTTGCATATTTGTGTAAGCGATATTTGCGTTGTTGTGAATGGATACTATGGCCGTGTCGTCTGAGTACTGGAAGATTTTACTTTTTGGGGGAAGGTGGCTTATGTCGTGTGTATATGTTAAATAGAATGGGGGATAGAACAGCTCCTTGCGGTACTCCACAGGTTACCTATACCTCTTCGCTGTACGCTGATCCTATACGTGTGGTGTGCTTTCTATTTTCCATGTATGCTTTAAACCACTGAAGTAGACGACCTACAATTCCGATATGAGTTAGTTTCGTTAACAAAGTTTTATGTGTTAGTGTGTCAAATGATTTTGTTGGGTCAATGAATACCACTAATGTTATTCTGTTTTTATCCAATGCAGCGTTTATTAGGTCTGTGTAATCTTCCAGGAGTGTTGCTGTTCCTTTATTTTTTTGTATTTTTTTAAATTTTTTTATATTTTTTATATTTTAATAATAATAATAATAATAATAATAATAATAATAATAATAATAATTATTATTATTATTATTATTATTATTATTATTATTATTATTATTATTATTATTATTATTATTATTATTATTATTTTGTTTTTTTAACTCACGCATCTGTTAAGGAAACTATCACTGTGAAGGTTTGAATTACGGCCGAAAAAAATTAGGGCTAGATTCAAAGCAATAAGAAAAAAAGAAAGACCACGGGCTACGTGGAAAGTGATCATTGTGAGAGCGATGTAGAAAGGATGCTTTTTCGGGATGAGGATTGGAGGAATCGTGCAGAGTAGAGAGCAGGCAGCTACTGACAAGTAGACAGCCTACGAAAATGGGGGGAAAAAACTACGGCTATGAGGACAGTGTATCATCTCTAAGAGGAGAGTAAAATGCATTCCAATGTTATCACGTGTGAGAAAGGTGAAGTTTCGCCACAGCCAAGAAATGCAAAGAAAGACCAGGATGGCTAAACCAAAGGGCGATCGAAAGGGTGGTACTAAAATTTTGACAGCTAATGAGGTGGTAACACTCATGTCGGAATTGTTCCAAGCGTCTGCATAGATCCGAACTATTAACAAGACACAGCGTAAAAACTTAGTTATGTACTTTAGTTATGTACGCCTGCCCTTCTGTAGAAATTAAGACTACAGAAGGGCAGGCGTATTTAAGACCTACATAACTGAAATATCAACCATCATGATGCACCCTACACCAACATGGAACGAGAATCCATGTTGGTGTAGGGTGTTTTCCGACTGGATAAGCGAGTAGGGAGTAAATGGTGCTTGGAGGAACGGTTAATGTCTGAGTACTTCGTATCAAGTAAAGTTTAACGGCAGAAAATTTAAAGATCTGGAAGTGTTTCTCATATAGAAACTGAAGGATTGATATCGACGGATATGCAGCATATGCACTTTTTCCCACACTGTGCAGTTTTATTGAACAGACTAACTGCTCTGGACAATTGCGAAAATATTGCAACACTTGTTATTCGGTTGGAATGAGAGTCTAAATTCGATTGTAAGATGCAAAGATAAGGGATTTTTTCAGTGAAGGAAAAGAATAAGAACGCTACCCCGAAGAACACACGCAGAAAAGAGACAGTATACAAGCAACATATTCTCATTTTCCCTACGGCACAGCCCCGCGTCTCTTTCAACAACAGGGTACAACCAGAGGTGTAGTTCTAAAAGAAATTGTGCCAGGGCTCTACCTTGGAAACAAAAATCCAGAGCATGAAGTGCGGCATTATTATTATTATTGTTGTTGTTGTTATTGTTGTTGCGATATGCGACGGCCATATAGCAGAGAAACTGTCTTGTTTTCTGAAAGGAAAATGACAAGAGTGAAAGTTGCTATTTTTTGACCGAAAGCTGGAAATGCAGTATAAGTCTCATTATTATAATTCTTATAATTTATTATAATCAATTTAAAAATGTTGATAGTTTTAAAAAAGTCGGGCCAGGGCCTGGAGTGCCCTGGCCTGACTACACCCCTGGGTACAACACGAAATAAGAAAATGACATGAACTAATCCTGACTTGGGTTATCAAAAATCAGTGAAGAGCATGTCTAGAAAGACAGAAAGTGATCAGACGTCAAAGAGAACTTACATTCTGAGATGTGTACAACTTAGATTACTCTGAAATATAATGTTACCCGATAGTAGTTTCAATACAGTGAATATCTAGCGAAGCAAAGTTTTACTAGTAAGTAAAAATGTAATACTGATATGAAAGACTGATTCACTACTAGAAATTCTTCTCAAAATAAATATCACAGTGCTTTCTAAAAGTTATTAAGATAAGGAAACAAGAAAACATATTAAACACATTCGGTGTTGAAAATTAAACTTAGTTGCAGTGTTCTATAGATGTTTTTAGTTTGGACGACTTGCTTTTAAAACAAAATGAAAGAAAACCAAAGTTCGCATAATGCGCCATCGGAGATCCATTTATATCCATTATTGTTTAAATTGTTTCCGATACTTTTTCGGTTATTTCGTATGCAAACACAAGTAGTACAGTAGTAAGTAAGTGGCACAACATGATTTACAACAAATTAGGATACATTACAATGAGATCATCTTAGATTTGGTAGATGAATTATACAGGGAATAATAATTAAATATGAAAAAAAGGAAACTATACATAACTTATATACAATAAACATGATCAGATGTTCCTACAGTATCTTGCACAATCGATTGCTCTTTCTGTGCATGATATAAGGTCCTCTTTTGCGCAAAGCGATGGAAGAAAGGGACAAGAAAGGTGTTCCATGGACTGGATTGTCCCATACTCACAATTGTCTGGACCAGTGAGGTAGCCCCATTTGATGAGGTTTTGTTTGCAGCGTCCTGTCGTCCGGAGTCTGTTTAGGCTTTTCCAAGTATTCCAGTCCAAGTGGGCACCACGTGGAAGATGTTCGGCTGTTGGAATACCAATATTATTTTCAGGATATGGTGCAAGCCATTGTTGAAGTCTTGTCTCTGGGAAGTTTTTAGGTGGTTCAGCAGTTGCCAGGAAGCTATATCGGGATCTTAGTCTTTGGGGCACTGCGGTCTGGCCGAATAGTGGGTGGCGTTCATCATTCATTTGTTTGCTTCTTTTATCAGCTGAGAATGCACATCTTCGAATTGAAGGAGGTGCAATACCAACCAAAGTATGCAGGTATTTTAGTGTTGTTGGTTTCAGGCATCCTGTAATTAAGTGGCAGCTTTCATTCAATGCTGGATCAAGTTTTTCAGCATGGCAGGATCTGGACCATACGGGGCAGGCATATTCAGCAGAAGAATAGCAAAGGGCCAAGGCAGAAGATCTCAGTGTGCTAGGGTATGCACCCCATTTGGAGGAAGTAAGCTTCCTTAGTATGTTGTTTCTTGCATTCACTTTTGCCTTTGTTTTTTCTATGTAGGTTTTATAGGAGAGGGTGCGATCGAGAGTCACACCGAGGTAGATTGGTTTCCAGGAATGTTCTATATATTAGAGCCTTCCCAAGGAATCTGTAGCTTCCTGTTGGCTTCTTTATTGTTAAGGTGGTAAAGGCCAGTCTGGGTTTTTCAAGGGGTTTGGTTTTAGTTGATTGCTGGTATAGTATGTGGTTAGACTATTTAAGGCAAGTGATAGATAGTTTCAATGGATTTGAAATTTTTTGACGGAGTACTATGGCAAGGTCATCAGCATAGATAAAATTCCTAGTTCCTGGAAAGATGGGGAGTTCATTGACGTAGATATTGAAAAGTGATAACACACTTCCCTGGGGGAGGCCATTTTTTTGGTGGTGCCAGCGGCTCTTCCTACCCCCAAGGTCCATGTAAAAGCGTCTGTGTTCCAAGAGTGATTGGATCAGGAGGATAAGGCGATAGTCTCTAGTTATTCTGTATAATTTATTTCTGAGTGTGAGATGGTTTATGGTATCATATGCTGCAGTTAGGTATACAAAGACTGTTCCTGTGGCTAGTTTTTGCTCATAACCATTTTCTATATATTGAGTGAGGTTGACAATTTGTGATGTGCAGGATTTGCCTGGTCTAAAGCCAGCCTGCTCAGCAATAAGATAGGGTTCGATTAGGAGTTGTAGCCTATTCAAAATTAATCGTTCATAGAGTTTAAAGAGGTTGCTGAGTAGTGATATAGGTCTGTAGGTTTTTGCTTCGGTTGGGATTTTCCCTGGTTTCAGAAAGGCCACCACTTTGGCATGTCTCCAGATAGTTGGTATCCTTAGGGTTCTGAGGCAAGGGTTGTATAGGTTTAATAACCACTCTTTAGTCCTAGTTCCAAAATGTTTAATCTGTTCATTACAGACATCATAAAGGCCTGGAGATTTTCTAGGCAGCGTTGAGTTCGATGATGGTGAAATCCGAGTTAATCATATTTTGTTCCTCACTTGGTGTTCTAAGTATCTTATTTTTTGTGTGTTTTTTAGTGAATTTTCCATTCATCAGCAGCTGGTGAGCAATTTGATTAGCTGTTACCTACGGATGCTCATATGGCTTAGTGAAATCCTTCCTAATTCTGTTGATAAAGTTCCATGCCTTTCTGCTACTATAGGTCATATCAAGGCTACTATTTCTTTTTTCCATGAGGAACGCCTTTCCTTTGCCATCTTGGAGCATAATTTTTCTCCTGCTTGGATTGTCTCTTCTGAGAAGGGGGTGGTGTTGCAAAGTTATAAGTAAACAGCATACTGGGCTTGTATGTCACTGGAAAGGCCTAGAATGCCGCACAAACTACTAGAATATAGTTTGTGCGGCATCCTCGGGGGGATGTATTTTTTCGGTGAAATCGCATATTACCGATGTCGTAAATAACGTAAGGATTATGTTAAACAGACTTTACTACCTAAACAGATTCTTAAATATAAATATGCTAAAAATATTATATTCTGCCTGGATTCAAAGCACATTACAGTATGGTATATTAAGTTGGGGAGAACTCTATCGCACTACGCTGAAACCTTTAGTCTCGACTCAGAATAAAGTAATTAAAATCTTAACTAGAAACAAATATAAGGATACTGCAATGTGTAATAAATATACCATACTAAACATACCATCCCTTAGATGTTTATACGTCTAGAGTACTATTATCGATAAAAAACGATAACGAATGCGTATATATCAAACAAAATGCTTTCCTTAGTAGACATAAGGGCCTTAGTAGTTCCAAATCAAATAAAGAAGCAACACACAAACATTATAATTATTTAGCGCCAAAAGTATTCAACACACTACCTTTAACAATAAGAAATAAAACTAACCCAAACAAATACAACACTCTAATCAAAGAGTATTTATTTTCCCACAGAAATGAGGAAACTCTATTTAAAATAATTGTATAAATTATTGGATTTTAGCATATTTGTATTCAAAGATCCAGTCTCATGGGTAAAACGTAAAACTTTAAATGCTATTTAACTGCTTTATTTTGTTCCTAATTAATTGTTATACAACTTTCTCTGTACATATTAGCATGTCTCCTGCGATTTTATTATGTAATTATATAATAATAATATGTATATTATATGCATGTACATGTATGTATATAATGAAGATGAATTACATACATTTTTGTAACTTTATGCATATTGTAACCTGAACGAGCTGTTGCTCTTAGGTTACACATATGATTGTTCAAAATTTTGTACTATTATAGGAAGCTTACAAATAAACTTTACTAGTTAAAAAAAAATGGCAGGTTAGTCACGTGAGTATAAAATGTGGATTAAAGAGCGAGCGTTCTCTCTAAATGATTTTCATGGCGTCCACTTTGAGATCCTCGTTTATCAGAAACTCGAAGCTTAATTTGTGTTTTCTTTTAAGCCTTGTTTAATTTCGTGAACACGATTTTCTGTTATCTAATCCGTATCCTACCTACGATAGTGTTATACGATAAGTTTGCTATCGTCAGACTGATCAACCAATTCACATTTCGATTTTTAAAAGCCAAAAGTGCCAACTTAACCTCATGCTGACATGCCATTCTTCTGTCAGTCTATCGCGCTTTGTGTAATAGACTGGCAGAATAATTCGCTATAGGATTCAATCCATATCCAGCCTCAAGATCTTCTTGAGTCATTGGATGCAAATAATTCATACCAACTATTATCCTTTATATTTCGTTATTGAGAGATTAGAAAAAACTTCAGTAAGTGATCATATATCTTGAATCGTTCTCAAAATTTATGTGACTGTTCCTTGATTTTCTGTTACCTTTTCTGATCCTCATCCTGTTCCATCGTATTTATATTGGAATATGGAATTTAGAGCATATTAAAATCATACGAAAAAGCGCAGAAAAAGTTTTATCACTTAATTGTTGACCACTGCTTCCGTTATTTCCTCCCACGAGCGGTAAAATCAAGGGGTGGTAAAATATGCTCCCTCATATTGATATTTTTGCACTGATGCAAAATTTGATGCAAGATTTGCAACGAACCGCATTGATGCGGTTCGCTGTAGTCGGCGGATTGAGTGGTGACGGGGGAGAGTTGTAGAGTAGGTGCCCTCCCTTGATGAGTCTTTGGGCTCCTTAGAAATGTCACGTACTACTACTACTACTACTACTACTACTACTAATAATAATAATAATAATAATAATGTTTTCTCTGAACCTTTCTTAGGACTACTGCTGAGGTTCAATGAAAATCTGATTCAATGTTTACCGGCTATTATATGGTGGTTATTATAATTTTATTATAAGCTCATTTCATTATTAAATTGATTAAAAAAAGAGTTTCCAATATAACATATTTTTTTTAACTGACAATGCCTGCTGTCCTTTTTATATATAACATCCCACCTGCTAGTGAAATAATAATAATATATAAATAAATAAATAAATTGAAATGCATAAAGCAGGTCCTCGTTGTACAGTATTTCGCTCAATTCGGTGTATGGAATAAACAAAAAATTCATATGTGTACTTGTTGAAAACGATATTTAAAATATTCCGTTTAAATTAGCTCACCACTTTATATTAAATATCGAGATCATCTGTGATCGATCTTCAGTGATTTTGTCAGAAGTATTTTACAAGCAAAATGATCTTTAGATATTTTAAGGAAATCAATGAAAAGCGAAACCTCCTTCGAAAATTACTCCACATGACTGCAAACTGGCAAGTACGATAAAGGATGCAATTCCCTACTATCAAAAAAATTATGATGAAAAAAAGATTAATAAGAACTTAGAGTTAGTTCTTTCTTTCTTTCTTTCTTTAAGAAAGAAGAACTTGAACCTGTATCTGAAGCAGACAATCGAGTTTATTTTTCTTTCTTTCAATAACATCCCCCCTCTAACACTGTTATCTATAGCAATCGAGTTTTCTGCAAACAATTACTCGTGAAATTCAAATTGAATTTCTCTGAATAGATAATTTATCACATCAGCATGATACCGAGCGTGTATACGTTTTGTAATAGTTTAAGTTCTTGTGCAAAAATGCAGAATGAAACATAAAGTTTATTAGCGTATTACAGCGAAACTTTAATTTTTTTGATAGCGATGCTCAGTGAAGACGAACTCAGAACTGCTATGCTGAAGTTAACCCAATTACAAGGCTAACAGAAACAGACGAAGCGAGGTACAGAATGACAATAAAGAACAGAGGAAACTCTGTGTGTGTGTGTGTGTGTGTGTGTGTGTGTGTGTGTGTGTGTGTGTGTGTGTGTGTGTGTGTGTGTGTGTGTGTGTGTGTGTGTGTGTGTGTGTGTGTGTGTGTGTGTGTGTGTGTGTGTGTGTGTGTGTGTGTGTGTGTGTGTGTGTGTGTGTGTGTGTGTGTGTGTGTGTGTGTGTGTGTGTGAAATAATATAGAATATAGAAATAATAATAAAGTTGTCATTTATGTAGCTTAAAAATTTAAAATATGTTATAAATATGTTATTTAAGTCATATAATAAAGGCAAAATGGGTGATTGTAACTGTTTTAAATTATTTCTTTTCTAGTAATAAAGTAATCGCTGGTGTTTTAAGAAATCAATCCGAGATGGTATATACACGATGATGATTTCCTTCATCAAATATAACAACAATAGCAAAAAGGAAACCCAACAGAAACGCAGCAGAAGCGTAGAAAATGGTCTGTAATACTCCTCAGTAAAATTATTAATGACTCCACTTTATGGCATTTTCGCGAAAACTATTTGCTCATAAGGATAGACTGGTGGCATGCACTGCATAACTATTACGAAATAAATTAAGGAAAGTACATCAAATCCACATCATTAATCATTGTCAACAAAATTACAGCAGACCGACAGGGGGCGTATCAGTATGTGTGACCTTATGAGGCCGAAGTTACGCTACTTTCGCGTAATACAATTAATTCAGGATGAAAATGCTTTAAAATCTCTTTTGCAGGGAACGCATACGAATACTGTTCTTTTCAGCTAGGTTGTTTCAAATGTCGCATCTTTGCAAACAGAATGAGATTGATTCATTGCGAGTCATTCATTATTTGTTTCACAAGCATGTATAAATAAGCACTCTTAGGCAGGATAAGAGTGTTGTACTCGTATTTCGCTTCTCTCAATATGAGGGTTACATAACATCCTGGAACCACTCGATTATCCTGAAGCCAGCGATGCCTTTTATTCACTCTGAGTTTCTTGCACAATTCTCAAAGTTAAATAGTTGAAGTTCATGATTCCCTGGTGACTTCTACAGATCTCTTCGAAGTGGAGGTCTTTTCATGGCTCTATTAGACATTTCAGTGATCTGTTTTCAACGTCTATTTGGCAAAACTTTATATTGGAAATCTCATTTTCCTTTCTTATTTTTACATTTTTGTAATATATTATCAAGATGTAATTTATTAGACTTATGAAATGCTACTTCCCTGTTGTGCTCATCTTTTGAACTTATTAGCAGAAGTTCCATTTTTAGCAGAAGATAATTTTACTCGCATAAAATTTTCAATTATGGACGTTTAGCAATGTTGTATTAGTTTCCACATTTACTCAACGTGATCTTTATATTATGCAAAAGCTATTAGGCTATTATAAAAGCAAAATTATTATCCACGTGCTTAAGCAGAGTGTAGAAGATGCTTGCGAGAAGGAAAAACCAAATGATTCTCCTCACAGTAATTGTTTTGATGCAGTATTTACACCTGTACACTGTATATGAAGGAATTTTCGCTTGTTTATCTGTAAACTTCCTTCGTTCTTCCTATTTAAAAACATCTATCGTTTGCCATCTCTTAAAGTACTAGTGTACTTTAAATAATTTAAGTGTAGTGTACGTAGTTACTGGCAAAAATTAATTATCGAAAGTACCACCACGACTTGTTGCATCTCAGTGGTTCTATGTCCTGTAACTACGCTCAAGCAATGTTAAACAGAAATCTTCTGGAAGTGCAATTTGTCAGTAAGGAGAATTTTCTTGAATCGTTTTCAACATTATAACGAATTTTGACATTTATGATACCCACTAATATCTATAGTGAAACGTTTTGGGTGAATAAACTCTCTACCTCCTTATACATGGGTGGTCTGAAAAGTTCTCGGCCTAACAATGAAAAAATGAATTTATAACTTCAAACTTATTTGTATTTTTGAACATAATCCCCCTTAAGACTAATACATTTATTCCAGCGATGATCCGGTTTTCAGATCTTACTGAGAACCGTGTAGTAGTTCTCAGTAAGATCTGCAAGCTGCAGTCACCTCTTCAATCGAAGAAAAACGCTGACCAGCGAGTAAGAGTTTTAGTTTTGGGAAGAGATAAAAGTCAGAGAGAACCAAATCTGTGGAATAGGGTGGATGTTCCAACAATTCATAGTGCAGATCCCTTAATTTTCCCATTGCCAAAACACCTTTGTGGGCAGGTGCATTGTCCTGAAGAAAGATGATTTTTTTCTTCTGTAAACTGGGTCTTTTCTCACGAATTTTTTCTTCTAGTCTGGTTAAAAGAACGGAATAATATTCCCCGGTTATTCGTTTAGCCTTTTCAAGATAACTAATAAACAAATGCCGTCAGCATCCCAAAACACCGATTCCATGACCTTGCCTTCTTTGCCGCTGAACAACCGGCTTCTGTCCACTGTTTTGACTGCTGCTTGGTTTCTGGTGTGTAATTGTGAATCCAGGTCTCATCCATAGTAATAAAATTTATCCCTACACGTTCTTTTGAAATGCCTATATCTCAGCAATTTGACTCGCCGGTCATCCAATACCATATCGTGCACTGATCAATGATTTCTGATGTTGTTACACTTTCTTTTTGGACGTCCTTCACGTGGATCATCTTCAAGGCCGGTACGGCCGCTTTTAAACTCGGCAGTCCATTCTTAATTGTCGAAAATGAAGGAGAAGAGTGCCCATAAATGTTTATGAACTTCGAAACTTTCTTTTACAAAGAATTTTATAACTACACGATACTAAATTGTATCCATTTCAAGGGATACAGATTTTTTTATATATATACAGCTGTATATATATAAAAAACTACTTGATAGAATGACCTGCAATTTCACATCGACAGATGTACCAACTTAGAAAAATAAATCTTGCCGATAGTGTTGCCATTTATGGTTGACGAGGAACTTGTCAGACCACTCACGTATAAGACCAGCTAACTCGTCTTCAATCGAAAGTGACCAGATAAACGTGCCTCACATCATAGACGGGAATCGAATCCAGGTCTTTCCGGTCAAAGGAATTCGTCTATACAGACTGAGCTACCCAATGAATTCTAAAAAATCGTATTTCGAAAACTTTATACATTTTGTTTGAAACTGTAAATAATTACAACTACTGTTGGCGTTTCGTTAAGAGAACCTAATAAAAGAATCGTTTTGCCATCCGCTGTAGTTAGGCCATTTTTCGAAAAATCTGGATACTCAAATATGATATTATTAATAATTAAAATTTCTCGAGACGTTTTGTTGTATTCTCTACGTTGTGGATCCCTGGTAGCAACTAGGCCCAATCGCAAGAGCCAAACGTGCCGAAATGATCCAGTTATTGTAATTGCTTACAATAACGGGATCTTGAATACTGGGATGCCGATCTTATTTTATTTTATTATTATTTTTTTCAGTATTCAAATACTGGTATTTGATACAAAGCACCGTTTTATCGATACTAATTTAAATAATATTTGTTTATGATTTATTCACATGAAGGTTACAAAAATTGACAACATTAAATCATTAATGTTACTGAGGGATTTTTATACACAATTTTATGAATGAATGAAATGGAAACCTGAAATCTTGAAACCAGATATAATTTAATAGATATTTTTGTTGAAGAAGCAAATAAATACTGCATCTTAATCATTTCAGAGACATTTGCATTATAAAAATGACAGGTTATGAGATGGTTTACCTTTCCATCTTTTCTCTACTCGTTGAAATTAGAAAAGGACAGATCGTAAGAGGTTTTAAAGGTAGGTAAAAAGATTTAGTCTCACTTTTGACGAATGGACATCACTACTCAATAGACGATGTTCAAATATAAATGTTCACTCTGTTGTGAAATTTTTGGAAATGTTGGACTAGTGCTTTCGTATAATAATATGCCAGCAAAGAATTGGTTACAACTTGTAGAAACAAATAGATGAATTTAGTCTCTGTCTTACTAAAGATGCTATTTGCATAACGATTGATGATTATGGCCAAATTTGATGAACTAATCCATGCCGTCTGCATGTTTGTTTACTGCATGGTATTCTCTGAAATTATTAAAGCAATGCCCCAGTTTGTTGGTATTTGTTTTTTCTTCTAAATTTCTTTAAGTAATTGATTCATGTTGATACAGTACCGTTTTTCTTTACAGTCATTCAAGGAATCAATCCCGAGATTTGCTCGATAGCTCCGATAGCACCCTGTACATAGTATTACACACACACACACACACACACACACATACACACACACACACAATCTGTTCTTTATCTTTATCCAGGTCCCTTTTGCAACAACGTGCATACATCAAACTACGCGAACTACTTTTGTTTCTCTCCAGATCCCCGATGCGTCTCTATAAACCCTCGCATGCTGCATTTCATCCACTGCCACTGACGAAAGAAATATTTTTCTAGCATCACCGAATTTACTGTTTGTGCTTCGCGTGTCGATTTGTTCCCAGCAGGCCGAGACTAAGCCTTCCTAGAAAATACATTGGCCGTGAGCTTTCAGCGTAGCTTTACGAAGCCAGCATGACCAGCGTGCCCCATGAACAAAAGTTATATTGTGTATTGCTTTCTGACAGTCAGTCCGCGAGGAAGTAAAACCAAGAGGTTTACGTTTGATCCTATTTACGAAAATAGCGGAACTGCGTGGTGTTCTGCCACCCCTTCGTGCATTAGGTGTGGATTATCACAAAGCTTCAACAAGAACAAAGGCTTGTTTGTTAAAGGATTTGGGAAAACTGAATGGTTCGTTTAGTTTAACAGATGGCGTTTAATTTCGTCTTCCTTCTAACAAGGTGAAAAATTTCCTTGATTTTTCATTACAATCATTATCGCATGATCCATGGATTAAGAGATTAATGGGGTAAACGTTATCGAAAAGAAAGTATTTCACTTTATTTTTGTCATATTTTTATCTTCATGAAACTGATGGAATATCAAAAATATTTAAGAGTGCAATTTCACATTACAGGATAGAAACTTTTTAAATAGAATGACACGATTTTCTACTCTTTAAATATATTTTTCCTGAAAGATATTTGCTTTAATATGTATGGAAAAACTGTCTAATTTAGTGAGATAACCGCACTATATAGTCACTCTCACAGATTATTTTTATATTTTACATATCGTAGGTAAAATGGATGTGCGGTGTGACCAGAGGGGATCGTCTGAGAAATGACTATGTAAGGGGAAACGGTGAAAGTTACGAACTTAGGAGCGAAGATATAGGAGGCAAGGTTGAGATGGTTTGGTCATGTGATGAAGAGGGAGGATGAGTATATGCGGGAAGAATATTCAGATAGATCTGCAGGAGAGAAGGAAGCGCAGGCGGCCAAAGAAGAGATGAGGGAGCTGGTGGAGGAGGACTTGAGGATGAAGAACTTGGATATGATTACAGCCCAAGACAGGAGGATGTGGAGGAGATTCACCGAGAACAGCGACCTTACTTAAGTGAGACAATCTGCAGAAGAAGAAGAAAGTAATACCATAAATGTCTGTTATCTTTTATCTTTCCTATTGCTAAAACATGTTTTAAAATACTTATGTAACTGAAAGTGTTTTTGAAATGTCGAAGATAAAACATAAATATAGAACACCATGTACAGATTTTTCTTTGTGTCGAGTTGTAAGTTACAAGTAATTAAGGATATGAAGGACTGCATTATTTCTGTAAATAAGTTTTCCTCTATCCACTTTATCTGTTTTGTGGGCTGAGAAAGCAGCACTTCTGAAGGACTGGAAAAGGAAAAGAAATGTCTCCTTTTCGGATGAATCTCGTTTTCAGTTATGCTATAGGTGGAAGATTAGGCGAAACCTAGCTAAAGGTCCTGATATCATGGTCTAGCAGACAGAGGTTTGGGATGGCAGCATTGTGGTCTGGAGGATGTTTACTTTGGAAATCTCTTAAGATCTCTGATACGTGTAAAATACTACTATGAATACTAAAAATCATTTATCCCTTGTAACTGATAAAGTATACCCCTTTGGGGTGAAAATCTTCCGAAATCGCAGAAATGTGTTCAGTGAATCAATGCGATGCGCTTCGTTGCCTGTATTGCTTGAGAGTGATTCGAAGAAAAAGCCCGCGTCGGATGTTGCGATGACTGCCGATCAGTATGATTTAAATATCAGAGAACAGTTTTGGATTATGTGGCTCGAGGGATCTGGCGTTTGAACATTTCACCTGAAAGCACTTGCGGATAAACCTGACCACTTGACATAGCATAGCATAGCAAAAGTTTTACAGAATTCAGGCCATGCCGAGCAGAGGAATTCTGTCAGCAAGGGAGCTAGGACAATAGTCTTAATCATTTGTATAAACTGTATATGAGGTAATGAAATATATGCCACTCATCTAGGTCTAGTGTAATTTCATCCAAGTCTAGCATCATGCTTGGTACTAGATCTAAATCAGAATTATTTTAACTACAAAATATACAGTCTTTATGAATACAAAGTTTAACATCTGATCTGAGCCTTGTGTACTTTTACACAAAGCTCATATCAGATGTCATATTTGCACTATAATCCGATTATCAAATTAATGCTTATCAGCTGAATCTATTACTCAGTTACAGTGTTTTATAATCGGTTAAAATTTAATATTACAGAGGGAATCTCGTAATGTGGAAAGACAACAACATGAAGTAACCAGTATAAGTAAATTAGTAGTGGTTAATGAAACAATGATAGATAATGGGATGGAGTGCTAAGAGTTAATTTTTGCATCAGTTGCCGATGAAGACATTTGGGAGTCTGGGTCTTGGAGGCGTTAATGCAAAGAAACTATGAACAAGGAAAGTTGGTGTAGATAAACAACATGCATGAACAGTAAAGATGGGTTATTTACAGACCGAAAAGTTATTTTAAACAAAAAAGATATAAAAATTTTAAATGAATTTAAAAAAAAAAGGACCCGGTGTCCTTAGCGAATCGTCCTTCCTCTTGTCACTCCAATGTAATTCAATTTCAATCTCTCCGTCAGGTTGCAGGATGAAATACCACTGCAGGCATGAATGTCTGTCAATGTCTTTAGTGGGTAGTGATGTTCATCATCGTCCTGCTTATTGGATGCCTCAAGCGACTGGAAAAAAGTTCCATATTTGATCCCCATGGCAGGGTTTACGATTATAATCCTTATTACACCTGTATATAAGTTGACAGCCCTTTCTTTTAGATTCTGCCACAGCTCTAGATAACGTTCAGTAAGAGCAAAGTATGTGCGTTTTATTTCTGCTCCTCACATGAGAACCTTACAAAAGTTTGATATCATTTAAAAGAAAAGAAAAAAGATTTAATACAAAAATACAAATGCAAATTTAATCGAAGAATACAAATGCAAATTTAATACAAATTCAAATCACATTTAATGCAAATAGAAATGCAGTTTAATACAAGTATACTGACAACTTAAACTATATCTAACTGAAGTGCTTTCTGTCATAAGCTATCAACACATGGAAAATGTATGTATATCAGTATTAAGTGGTTTCGAATTGTAGTTTTGTGGGCAATTTCAAATTTTAAAATCAAATCAAATTCCTTCGTCTAATGCGATATTCACAGATTTTTGGCTTTCTCGTTACATTAATATGAAATCGGACTTAGCATAGTCATTCTGTTGAATCTATTCAAAAAAAGTTCATAGTTTCGGAATCCGCCGATACTTAAAGTGGATATAAATTGCTCGCGATTCGTACGGAAATGTCACTTGACATGCCCAAAAGTAAGTAGACACAGATATTTTCAAATGACAATTTTGAAATTTCTCTCATGTGACTGTAGATAAATGTTTTTGATGCATAAATTGTGAAATATCCTAAGTAGCAAATAAAAGATAAATGAAGTAAATTCTCGGAAATATTGTACTGAAATCAACAAATCAAACCGCTTAAGGCGAATCTTCGTATCAAAAGTTACCGAAAGACCGAAGTTTTTTTGTTATTTGTTTCTAATGTCGCAATGAAAACAGAATTAAAAAAAATCAAACCTGAAGATTAAGTTTCAGGATGGAACTGAATTAGAATTAATTTATTTAATTCTGTGCGATGTGCTCGTGATAATTATGAAGTAATTACTATTGAAATAAATCTGAGTTAAAATAATTTCTCAGTAAAGTAAGTAATACGTTTAATTATGAGTGCAATTAAAGAAGGCAAATAATGGAATTTCAAACACTGCTCGTTGCTTCTTTTACAAAACAAAATCTTAGCATTAGAAATAGCAAAGCTGAGATGCGAGCTTCTGAAATTCTAAATATAATTACAGGAAGAATTAACTTGCACTGATCGCATAATATTTTAAACGAGTCTTTAAAATTGTTGGTACGTGACTTCGCTTGATATCCAAATGTTCGTTATTCAAAAACATTGCTTTCACGTGCGATAGTGATAGTATGTGATAGCGCGTTTTGTGCACGCTGTTCAAAGCGTTATTAATTAACTGTTCGACAAAACTAATTCTCTACGATGCGACTGGCTACAACAGATTTTATTTTTATGATTTCGTTATCAAATACTACCACAAAAATCTACTTTTTTATATTTCATGTAATTATAGTTTTTATTAAACTTGTCAGCAGTTGGAGGTAATAACTATCAAATTAATAGGTTTTCTAATATTATTTTAGGTAAGTGTAGAAAAAAATAACTTTTATTTATTTGGCTCTTGAACTGGCATAATTCATCATGCGGCTCTTGTTTATAGTCAAAAAAGTTCATTAGCTCGACCTCACCTTTGAGAAGATATATAATAATTTTTCGCTTTAGGAAAATTAATTATATGTGGAACTCCTAAAGTTATCTAATTATCTCACTTTTTCTCTAACCACATTTTATAAATGAATAATAATGAAATAACTTCAGTTTACTAGCTATATATTTTGTTCTCAGTGATTCGATTGAGTAGCTTTGATATTATCAGGCATGATTTATTGAAGTTCTTCCTATTGCATCTCTTTTATATTCTGTCAAAACCAGTGATTGTGATTATAATTTATGTTCCACATGGCAATATCCCATTCTCGTTCAATTAATTCTTCTCTTGAAATGGCAAGACAAAAAAATAGATGCATGTCGTTGACTTTTTTGAATAAACATTTTTATATGAAGACATTACCCATTGTGTCAGTTGGACACGAATAAATTTTTTAATTTATTCATGTGGGTCCCCCCGTCTCTCAACTGTCCCTTAGGACTGCTTGAGCCCTCCTAGTGAGGGATTAGGTTTGGTGTATGTATGGGTGTAAAACTGCGTGTGTTCACAGGGTCGGTTTTCTTGTTCTGATGGACCAGTTTCCAGCTAAAAAACCTTCTACCTCCGTAGGAGATCGGCTAACTCACCTTTAGTCAAAAGAGACCAGATAAAGGTACCTGACGTCATGAACGGGAATCGAACCCAGGTTTTTCTGAACAAAAGGCTTCGTCTATACCGACTGAGCTACGGAGGCTCATTGTGTCAGTGTTGTTCGCTATTATAATAGCTTTTTTTCTAGATTGTCATATATTATTATTATTATTACACAGGCATTTCCATGAAGTCAGAAGACTCATAGCGGGAGATCTAAACTATCCACACAATATCCATCGTACCTCTCCTTGAACTCCTTGACAGATGAAGTACTCACCACTGAGACAGCCAACGCATTCCACTCGGTCACTACTTTCTAACCAAAACATTTAGTCCTCACACTCCTATTAACCACATTCTTTCTCAGTGTCCAGGGATGACCCGTTGTATTTCACCACTAGCCAATTGCTACAATATTTTCGCTGCTTCAATCCTATAAAGCCCTTTTCGTAACTTAAATGTTTCTGTCATATATCCTATTCTTCGCCTACCAACAAACTTCTGCAACCCGCAATCTCTCAATTTATGAACGGAGGGGGCATTTCTTAGACCACTCACCAACTTGGCCACTCACCTCTGAATCTTTTCTATCACTAGTACATTTCCACGAAATCCAGGCGACCAGACTTGAGCACGGTAATCCATATGTGGACGTATCAACACCTTATAAAGATGAATAATAACGTTTTTTATCTCTGCACATTAGTGTGTTCCTCAATAACCAAGTAATCCTATCAGCTACCTTGGACTTCTTAGCAATGTGCCCTTTAAACTTCAACTCTCTATCTACCAACACCCCTCAGTCCCAAGTCTCATCAATTTCCTGTAGTATAGTTCCATCAATGTGGCGCTCAGCTTGTAATCTTTTAATACAAAAATGCATAACTTGACACTTTTCTACATTGAAATGATATCCGTTATCTTTTCCCCATACGGCCAGCTTATTTAAATGATGCTGCAAGCTCTCTACATCAGCTTGATTAATTATTACCTACCCAACTTTGTACCATCAGGAAACAACTAAATATCTCCCTTCAATCAATTTCCTATATCATTTATGTACAAAATAAACAATAATGGTTCAAGCACAGAGCCGTGTAGCACACCACAGGCCACCTACTTCATCCTGGATTCTGCTCCTCCATTTAATATCCTTCTCATTTAATATCCATCCCCATTTGTTTTAATTTGCATAAAATTAAAATTCCATGGGATATCCTGCCCGTGCGGTTAGCCTAGTGGCTATGCGCTTCGCAACCATATACCTGGGGAAGGAGTATCCTAGGTTCGATTCTCATCGACGACGTGAAGAGTTTAAGGATCTTCCTCAGCCATTGCCAAGTTAGCCGATCTTGGGAGTGAACATCAGGGTTTTCCCTCCAGTTTATCTGGGCTTTTTCATCACGCAAGCAGGCAAACCGACCCCGTGAACACACACGGATACAGTCAGGGATACTTAAGACAATCCCTTCAGCCATAGGTCTGAATTGTCAGATATGCCGGTCCCCAACCAGGATAAAAATAGTGGGGATTGAGGTGGTGCCGTATTTCCCCGTAAAAGAGGCTCACGGCCGTTGAATCACCATACGAAATGAGTGAATGAATGGGATATCTGCCGAAAGCCTTAGCAAAATCCAGCAGTATTGCTGTGTAGCCATGCCCCTCGTCCAACTCAGCTGTCACTCTGTTATAAAAATAAATTACTCAGGCAAAACCGACCGTTAACAAAACCATGTTGGCCCACATAGAGTATCATATTCTTATTCACCCATTCCTGAATCCTGTCTTTAACCAACCTTTCCAATACTTTTACCACTACTACCGAGGTGGTGATCGGTCTGTAATTTTCTAGCGCAGTCTTAGACACTCCTTTGTGCAAAGGAACTATTTTACCCTCCTTCCACTTCATAGGACCTTACCAGAGCTGAGACTTAAGTTAAACAGCCAAGTAAATAAGGCACTGACAATTCCTTTACACATTTACTTAATACCCGAGCTGATATCCCATCAAAACTCAGAGCAGTATTTGTATTTTAATTCGTATTTTTTATTTTAATGCTATGAAATGGTGTTCAAATTCATTTGACCGTTTCCTCAAAATTGGCGCAGTAACGAAATAAAGCTAAAGATGCAGAAGAGGATCTTTCGAAAATAATGGTCATAATTCCGTTTGAATGCTCGTGCATCAGGAGGTCAACATGTTGGCCCTGCGAATACTGCTTCAACGATGCAAGAATATAATTTTGCCTTTTTATATTTTGTTTCTGATTTATTTTCGAATTTCAGTGGAGACTGAAAAATTATGACACGAGTGAAATTTGGAATCGTGTCATACTTTTTCAATTGCTACTCCGCTCATCTTATTTAATAGACTGAACTCTTATTGGTGATGTTATCGACAATTAGCATACAACGTGCTGTTTACAAGAAATCTCCTGACATTTCTTATTTCTTCAACCACTTATTATATCCCAGCTGGAGTTCACTTATCATTTAAAAAAAAAAGTATTAGGATATCTCAGTAAATTTCGAAACTGCTCTGTGACGAGCACAGGAAGCAATTTATGGATAAATTCTCATTTCATAAATATTCTGAGTTTTGGTTTTACATCAATGTAAATTCTAGAAAACCTTAATCCATTTGTATAACTATTGTCGAAGCAAGGGTCTGTTATGTCTGTTAATTGTGTGTTTTGTTCTGACAGTGTCTGTTCATGGGAATGAAAATCTCGAATTTATTCATAGAAACCCTGGTATTACCGTCATATAAAACTGGCTAACTCACCTTCAATTGAAAATGCAATTACAAACTTTATTCGTATCTTAGGCAGGATTCAAAGTCATGCCGAAGAGCAAATTTCTCGTCATTGTGGTGGTTGCACCTATTGTAGCTTTGCTCAATTTGTGCTAAAACAACTTTAGGGAATATCAATCGGAGTAGGGACTTTCGACTGAGCGAAGCAAAAATGTTCTTTTTTTTGGGAGCACTTTTGAGGAGTCAACAGCAAACTTTTCATTTCAAATCCCTTTTGATAACGTAAATGACATACTAGTCTGGCTTTTGTCACTATTTTTAGGTTTTTATAAGTATAAATCTTGCCACATAAGGGTGTCAATCTATTGTACATTAGTGGGCGGGAAAAGGATCGAACAATCCCGAAACTATATTCAAGAAAATCAAATATGGAACTTTTAAGCCTCTTCAGGCCTGGTATAAGCAGGGCCGTTTCTACATTTCGCGGATCCCTGTGAGAAATGGAAAAGCGGGGCCCCTGAAAGTTAGTAACTTTTATGGAAATTTTAAATGGATATCTTGTTAATTAATTAATTAATTAAATCAAATATTAAAAATATTTATGCACATAAATAAACAAGTATGCTCTTTAGCATCAATTTAAGTAAAGGGAAAAAATTAATTAAAAAATAAATGTGTTTGTATGTACATGATATATTATTTTATTATGTAAGTATACATCATCATATAAATATGCCAGAACAATGATTTATTTAATAATATAAACAATAACATAAAATATGAAAAAAATATATCCATTTTTACTATAAAGAATGAAATATATGTATAACAAGTTATAAGATTTAAAAGAAATCTTAATATATTAAATTTTATTTAACCTAATGCGCTTATCAATAAAATCATTTATAACGCTATCAAAATTCAAATGTTTTGCAATTTCATGCTCTGTAGCTTGTAGTTTCATGCTTATTGTCAGGGACGACAAACATTCTTGAGACATAGAAGATCGCAAATAGGTTTTTATTAATTTTAATTTGGAAAATGACCTTTCTGCTGATGCGACCGTAACTGGACTGGTCAATAATATTTTAAATCTCGTAGTAATATTTGGATAAATATTCGACAAATTATTTGCAATTATGAATTTTAAAATATTAACGGGTGCATCTTCTGGAACAGTATTTCTAAAATAATTAATTCATTATAAATTCAGATTCATCAATATCTGTATTTAATTTTTGATACAGCTGTTTGCAGCAAATTTTTAATTCATTTTCTCTCATTTTTCTTATTAATTTCATATTATAAAGAAATCCAAATGATTTTTGGTGAATTTCATACAATTCAAATCTTTTTTGACAGATTGTAGAGCAGTATCTAAAATTACAAAAAATAAATTTATCCTAAAATTATCTTTGTTATCACCTATGTGTGATTCATCAGGCGTTTCATAATCAAAAAATACTTTTCTTCGACGTACTCGACTTTCTTTAAATTTAATTTCTAATAGATTTGACAGTTCTTTAGCAATCTCAAAACACCTATCAAATCCTGATATTCTCTCCTCTTCAAAGTACTGCATTAACTCATTAATATGCTTAGTTGCTACGTCTATGGGAATTTTTGCATTTTGTAATACTTTACTTACTAAATTAACTTTTGTTACAAATTACAAGCCTTAGTATAAACTCAAATGAATCTATTTGTTCATATATTGAAACCACTTCTACTTTGATAGTATTATCCAATGCAATTTTAAATAATTCTTTTAGTGCATTTAAAAATTGTGGAATTTGAAAACGTACAACTCTAACTGATTCTATTCTACATTCCCATCTTCTATCACATAACGGTTTTGGAGTTAATTGTTTAACAAATTTCTTTAATATGTCCCAACATATTAAAAAATTGAGAGAAAGAAATTGAGGTAGCAAATAATGTATATATTTTTTGTATAGCATTAAAAAATTTATTGCTATAATTGATGATTTTGCGACATCCCCTAAAATTAAATTTAAATTATGACAGGCGCAAGGAGTATAAAATGCCTTTTCCTTTTCATTTAAAATGTAAGCACAGACTCCCTTATATACTCCTTTCATATTCGCTCCGTTATCATACCCCTTGCCCTCTACAATCATCTGACAATTTAAGATTTAATTTATTCAAAAGTGATTTTATATTTTCAGATATACCTTTACCAGTAGTGTTAAAAACGTCAAAAAGTGTTCACGAATTGCAATATCTGTTTCAATTATATGTAAAAATCTAAAAATTACTGAAATTTTCTCCTGATGACTAACATCAGGAGTACAATCGAGAATTATTGAATAGTACTTTGTCTGTCGTATCATATTTACAATATTTTGTTGAATTTTGATTCCCATATCAACAATTAATTCATTTTGCACAATGGGTGATAGATACTAATTTTGTTTCTTACCTATAATTTTTTCCCCCCGAACATCGCATTAAATGATCTTTTAAAAGTGGATCAAATTCTGCAATTAATTCTATGATTCCGAAAAAAATTATTATTATGGGCTGTGTAAAAAGTATCAAAATTACCTTTAAAGCTAAATTATGTTCGGATAAATAAAGAATTGCTGCTACTATTCGTCTTAAAACATTTCTTAACCGTTCTGCTTCAAATTGTATGATATTTTGATTTGTCTGATCAATTGTGTTGTGATTGTTTAAATTACATTCCATTTGTGTCCATGAATACATGCATTTCATATGCACTGGATTTCGTTCGTGCGACTTTATTCTTTCACTTACATGTCGCCAGTTAAAAAAAGCCATTATTAGATACAAAATTATCATCAGAAGAAAATAATTTGCAACAAAAACAAAAAATAGAGTTTAAAGAGTTTGAATATACAAACCATCTTCTGTTTTGCTTCTCTCCGTTTACAAATGTCCCAGCATAGTGAGCTGTGGAAAAACACCTTTTGTTGTCATCTTTTGGAAAATCATTTTCAGTCGAAGGAGACGGTGGACCACGTTGTACAATTTGTGTTAATGTTGGTTTTGTTCAAAATTTTGGGTCATGTTGCTGGATCATTAATAGTAAATAGTTCACCTTCCTCTGGTGTTTCAGTTTTAGGATCTTCAATACTCATTGTTTGACCAAACGCGTCATGTTCTCCGCTTCCTTTGAGTATTCAGAGCTCTCATTATTAATTAATGTTGAAGCCGAAGAACTGTTTGTAGTTATTTCAGAACTCCTGTTATCAACTGATATATCTGAACAAATATATGAGTTCAACTTCATAAATTTAAACAGTGAATTACTTTGACGTTCCTCAGCCGCTTCTTTTTCTTGTTTTCGCTTTCGTTTTTCATGCCCACTTGGGTATTTTCTTCCATAATAATCTTTCTCACGACTAGTCATACTCTGGAATTAAATACGATAGATTTAATTATAAAATAAGTTAATAAATTAAAACAAATTTACTTACCTGATAAATAAAATAGATCTAAAATAGATAATATTAGAAAATAAATAAATCTAATATAGATTGAAAACTGCTATTGAAGAAAAATTCTGATGTCGGATAACCAAAAACCAGTTTACAAAATATATTTTTTAAGATGTTTTGCAGGTAATGTCACATAAAAAAAAATTGCCATGACAGTACGTGTATATACTTGTTCATAAAATCATAAACTAAAATAAAAAAACTCGTTAAATTATTAAAAACACCTGTTTTTAAATGCACTTTTCCCTATTTAACACTATGTTGTACGACAGTGGTGGCGAACCTTTTTACGTGCGCGTGCCAAAAGTTTACAAATCGAGTTGCTTACGTGTCGGTGCGTGCCAAATATTTACAAATCAAGTTGCTGACGTGCTGTGAAAATTTTAATAGGGGGAAAAATTAATACAAAATTAATTGCAGAATTTTATTGAGACAAGTTTAAAAATTAATATATAATTTCCTAAAAATGAACTCATAATTTGGCATACACATTGTCGTATACAAATCAATATCAACCTATTATCAATTTATTAATTTATCAATAAATTAATAAATTTATCAATATATCAATTTATTAATGAGATTTTTTCTGTTGTACATTAGATGACAAATGCTTTATATCAGGTTCATATTTTGTCACTGTTAATAATACACACGCCGAATGAGATTCATCAGTCATTCTATTTCTTAAACTGTCTTTTATAAAATTCATTTCGAAAAATAATGACTCACAAGCATATGTAGAGGAGAAAATTGATAATATAGCCATCGCTAGTTTTTTTATATTTATTCTTGCTGTATTAGAGGGCCCAGTCCCAACAAACGTACTCGTAAATACTTCCCATTTTTTTAAAGTTCATACATTAAACTAACGTTTAATGTTGGATTTAATATCCACTTAATTTATATAATTTTGTATCGCCGATGTGAAGCCTTTTGGCTATTTATTTTACTAAATAAGTATTAATAATTAATTATGGAATAATCATAAAGAGTATTAGTACACTTATGTATACGGTGTAGCATGTTGAGAAATATTAAAGTACGCATTTAAATTAGTTATCAATCATAGGACTAATGCTACAATATTGTAGTTTCCTCAGGCCAACATCATTAAATTAACTTGTGGTAAGTTTCATTGACATATCCCATTCTGATCACCAAAAATTTATAATATTATTCAGTATAAAATTGATTATTGTATTATTAAATTGATTGTAATGATGTTGGTTTTTAAAAAAAAAAAAAAAAACTGTAGTGAGAAAAATATTTATGCATTGTAACTCACCATAGAAGTCAGCGGAGCAGGGGAAGCAGCAGAAGAATGTCACTTGTCGGCGAACGCTTACCGTCGAATATAACTGGCACCCCTGATTTCACTTTATGAAAAAAGACATTAAAATATTTTGCATATACTTCCCACACAAAAACAACACGCCTTCCCCAACAGCCATTATATACTGTAGATGAAAAAAAAATAGTTTTATTGAATCCCTGAATAAGGTACAGAGGCTTTTGCAGTCGGTGTAATATATTTCTCAACAAATAGTGCAATTAGAGACAGCTGGAATAAAAAGGTGCTAACTAATGAATCACATATACTCCTCTCACAGACACTAGGATGTATAGATGCAAGCAAAGCCACATATTGCACCAGAAAAACAGTATCTAACTAAAACTCTTGTCTAATTTTTCAATTCCATGAAATAGGTGTTTGTTTGATTGCATTTGAAATTCTCGATCTCATTATGACAGATCACAAAGGCTTACTTCAAATAAAATTCTACCACGAATTAAAACATGACATATAATGCTTGTGTGAGTTCCCCTTCCAGCTCAAACGCCAACAAGGCGATAAAAATCAACCAAGAGTTGAAACTTTGTGTGCGTAGAGCCCGCCGGTAATGAGAAGTTCTGTCGGAACGATAAACGACACCCCGTCGTGAATGTCTTAAAACAAAGAAATATATAGTGAATGTTAAGTTTAAGGGAGATGGTAAATCCCGTATTATTGTACAGCCGGGTACGAAACTCGGATCGAAATCCATCGAATCCTAGAGTTTCATGCCGAAAAAAAACTATCGGCGAGCCCAAGTGTAAGTAATCACTTGGGAAGTACAACACCAGGGCAACTCCGAGCAAAGGTGGAGTAAGCTCCTTCACTGTCGTTAGTATTCTCTCATAATGTAAAACGCAGCTCCTAGGAGATGTATTACTGTTTTACATTATGAGAAGAGGTCACTACCCAGACCGGTTTCAACCCTTTCTGAGGTCTCATCAGTGAGTAGGTAGACTTGGAATATCAAGGTTTTAAGTGAACCGAACTTACATATACCTCTACTAACGAATTGCTAAAGTGGTGTACTTATATATTGTTATTACTACTATAACAAGCCAAAAGGCTATTTTACCGGCGACATAAGTTAAGTTTAAGGGAGACGGTAAATGGTATATGTAAGTACATCTCCTAGGAGCTGCGTTTTACATTATGAGAGAATATTAAGGACAGTGACGGATCTTGCTCCACCTTTGCTCGGAGTTGCCCTGGTGTTGTATTTCCCAAGTGATTACTTACACTTGGGCTCGCCGATAGTTTTTTCGACATGAAACTCTAGGATTCGATGGATTTCGATCTGAGTTTCGTACCCGGCTGTACAATAATACGGGATTTACCATCTCCTTTAAACTTAAGTTATGTCGCCGGTAAAATAGCCTTTTGGCTTGTTATATAGTGAATGTTGTTATGACAGATGCTATGGAATTCGGTCGAAGAGAATTAGCAAAAATTATCGGTTCCATTTGTCTTTAAAGGGTCGCGTGATCTTTTGTTAATACCACACCAATAGAATCCGTGTCTTCATAGCTGCTCTTTCCTGTAAGACAAAATTTAACTTGTATGTATTGTAAGAATTAAAAAAAAAAGGCTGAATAATTTATAAGCGTATAAAAGAATACCATATGTAAATCGTTGACGTGCCAGCAAAATTCTCGGGCGTGCCATAGGTTCGCCACCCGTGTTGTACGATATTGTTCATATATCTTAGGGTAGTTTCAAATACTACCGCTTTAGCGCTACGATCTTATTTCGCTTACTATAACAACAATAGTTGGTTGTAAAATTATATGCATGTATTTTTCTATATAATAATATATTTGATATAATAATTATAATATTATTTTATATAATAATTTTAAAAAATTAATTTTCTCTTTTCAATTTTTTGCGCTTTGCGGTGACTCTGTGCCACGGCACAGTTCGCACACCCATGAATACGGCCCTGCGTATAAGCATAATGGGTGGGTCTACACCGAGCGACGATACTCGTCTCTCACGAACGACCTTCACAAACATTCATGTCTACGATGTGATTCAAATTGACAGCATGTTTGTTGCAGAGTTGACATGTTACCAACTCTTCAAACTCATCCGTCAGGATAAACGTGATATTTCGCGATAAATATGAATTTAAATTTTCACTATCTAAAATAGCTCACATGCAAATATAGCTAAAAAGACAAACAAAAAAAAAAGACAAAGTATAGTTATTAATGGCTTTTTGACTCGAAAAATATATTAAAATTTGTAAAATGATTCCATGTACATGTTTCATATACATGAAAGAAAATATAATAAAAAATATCGCATTGAAGTAATGACTAGTTATTAAATATACCGGCTAAATGTCCGGATAATTGAAGTTCGCTGTAATTGGTTAGAACAAGACTAAAAACCCTAGCGCCGTATCTAGTTTTTGCAGATGATTACTTGGGTTTCTCAATTTTCTAGATTTAACTGTATCATATGGAAAAAGGTAATAGCTCTAAGATATATTATTCAAATTTTCTTATGCGTATGGGAATACTGTGAGTTGATTTTCTTGCATATTTATTTATCTTTCTCTCCTTTCCATTTTCTTAGTTCCTCTGCATAATAAACATCACCAGATAACAACAGAAGCCGCTGCAGTGCATGCTATTAACGATAGTTCTTTATTGTCCTCATTTTTCTTTCAAGTTATATTTTACTTAAGAAGTCTGCGTATACAAATTATTTATTTTCCCTGTCCCTTTACCATATCCTGCTCCTTTGGTATAAAAGCAATTTCTAACAAGATTATTAATTACTAAACTAAACTGTAATTATACCGAGAGAACAATTTTACAAAACAATCAAAATTATTAATTTTTATTGTTTTGCAAAATAAGCTTTTCTAACTTTCCGAGTAATTATTATGCTAATTAATATTAATATAGTTGGAAGTAATGTCTATCAAAAAAGTAGATCCGTTATGATGACGAAATAAAAATAATAGAAAAGGAAATGGAATCATTTTATTCATTTATTGCTTAAGGTAGAATAATTTATTGCTGACTAAATTGGGGAATTGGTAGTCGTGAGGTTCTCGTTTATTGCGTCAAAGAGCATTAATTCCCATCCCTGTGAGGCCTTCAGGGAGAATTGTTAGTGGTTTTTAACTCCGAGAAAATGAATTACGCACATTGCTTTTAAAAGTCTATAATTATTTCTGCCTTTTATTATTCCCGTTTATAAACTGCGGCTATTAAGGCCATCTTTAGTTTTCTAGCAGCGCATTCTCTCTCTATTTTTTATTTTTTATTTTTTTTTTGAGGAATTTAAATTGAGTAGCTTTAATATTATCAAACATAATTCATTGAATTTTTTTCCCTTTGGCACTTGTTCGGTCGTATTCTGCAAAAACCGCTTTCTTTAGTTGTAATTTATGAGCAAAATAACACAGCTATTTTTTTTTCCTCTGAAAACTAGAAAGATGTTTTTTCGTGCTCGTTTCTCGTAGTAAATACGTTTAGAAAATGATGTTGCTTAAAGGAACTGTTTTCCTGAAGACCCACTCTGATAAGTACGGTTGCAAGTGACCACAGTGAAAACGTTTTCTATATACATAGCTCCACAAATGAGCCGAGCTCACCCACTCGCCTGTACTGAGTAGATTTTGCTAGACAAAGGAGAATATTTTATATTTAATAAAATCAAAGAAACATAACTTTTCCAGCCACATTACTGCATTCAGCACCAGTAATTGTTTTATGGCACTCCCACCGACAAAATTACTGATTTACTGGGGCGCATTATTAAAAAATGTAGAGCAAATGTTTTGCATGGCGAGTAGGATTTTACATAAATTGTCGAGCTCCTGAAGACATGCAAAATCATAAGTTTCCACATTAGGAAATAAGTTTCAGATACTTATGCGCATCGCAGCGAAACATTTTAAAGCTCTATACAAAAAATACGCATACCGAAGTTTGCGATTTGGCGTTGTGTTTGCTTGCATAACGTAAATGTAAACTCAAGGATGATTATCAATACTAGTTCTATACATATATAGCACTGGTTTTATCAAAGTTTTCCTTAAGAAATTTTCCTTTATTATTTTATTATTTTTATGTGATTACTACCCATGAAGTTGTAAACCTAGAGTATATAAATATCCAGAGTGAGATAAGGATGTTTTCCTTATTTTTAAATTTTATTTATTTTTTCATAATCTGGAAACTCCGCTCTAGAGACCAGTCATGGAACATTTTCAAACCACATTAGGCCTTCAGGAAATGTGGCGTAGCCTCAGACACAAAGATTAAATTCATCTCATCCCCTTAACAGCAATCAAAAAATAAGTTTAGTTTAATTCTTTATCCAAGTGTGAGCAAACAAAGTTTGCGCCTGAAAATAGCTTTCTCCATGATAGCTTTCTCCACCTTTGCCACGATTTGCCTTGGTGTTGCACCAACTTAGCTCAGTCCTGAAGATACTTTCAGGCGCAAACTTTCTTTGTTCACACTTGGATAGAGGATTAAACTAAACTTATTATAGTCTAACCAAGTGAAAAATGAACTCTAAAAAATCAAAAAACCCATTATCATGGTGTGATCCAATCTCAGCAGGTTGGAGAGCGGATACTCTCGTCTCGTTCTGTAGGATAGAGAGCGTTTCTCCCTGCGGAAAGAAATTTCTAAATATCAAAAACATTTTTGTAAAGTAACGAAATTTATTTTCTAAATTAGAAATCCAGAATCCGGATTTTTATGGCATATAAACCTTTCACAAATTTTCATTTCTTCAAACAAAATTAATAGAACAGAAAGGAAAAGGCACTGACATGCATATATTATCAGCGCATGAAAGGAAAAATCAAAGTAATAGAAATAGTTGTATAGTATTGAACTGTCTCCATTATCTGGATTATTATTACTTTTTTTCCCTGATCTCTCGTCTCAGCTGCTCAAGTAACGTACGATTCCTCATTGTAACAGCATGAAGTAATTCCTTGCATCTGCTGTCGTATTAGAATATCGAATTTTCCATAAATAACTTTCAGCCCACAACGTGTTTACCCAACACTCTACCTAAGCACTCACAGGTGGAAAGCAATGATTGCTTCTGACATTCATGTTTCGGCTCGCATTTAGACTCTTGCATAATGTAATAAGACAGTTTGGGGAAAACTCCTCCAGGCCGTATTCTCATAGACAATTTAAAACAGATTCCATGAGGGGATCCAATGCATGCCGCTTAGAGAACGTCGCTGTTTCTAAAACTATTTCGTAACTATTGTTACAGTCCACACTGCATTGCCTCAAGGCAGCTGCAACTAGGGAAGTACACATTTTGATGTCCTCAAGCAACCAATTAGATATTAATCTAATGCGCGAAAAATAAACGCTTGCCATCTAAAACTCCAAAACATTTCTTCAAGGAAAATGCATAACAGACTGAGTTAATCGCACACACACATATCAAAACAATAACGTCATTTATTTTTATTTAGCTTTAATGCACAGTTCACTAGCACTTGTTTTCTTTTTAATGATCCGTCAGAACGAAAACGGAAGTGATAATTTTTCTTTCCAAACTGATCTTAAAGAGCTCATCAGGGCTAAAATTCTGCAGGATCGTTACGGAAAACTTTCTGTCCTCTTTCGTTTTAATAAATTCCGTTTCAAATGAAAATTATATTGAAAAATAAATAGAAGATTTTTAAGAAAATAATCTCGAAGCATCTGCTGAAGTTTTTATTTATTTTTTCCTCGAATATTTATCAGGTTCTTGAGTACTGATTATGTGGATACATTTTCTTTTTGTATCATATATCCACTGGTCAACATATTACGAACCTTGTATTAACATAAATATCGTGTTAATATTTTGTAACATTTTTCTTTTCTTTCTTTCTTTTTTTTTTTTTTTGTCAATTCCTTCCGCGAAATATTTGTAAACCCACTACCACTGCAGAATTCTGGGATAAGTTTGAATAATCGGATAACTGCGAATATAAACACAAACTATGGCTACATCATGAGGCCTTTCAGGTTAGTTACTTGGCAAATGTATTTGTATGGATTCGGGACATTAGTGCAGACATATTTACTAGTGAGGCCACAGATCGGTCACCCTAGCATATCTTTTCCCAGTGTATGTCTCTGATTGTTTTTATTTCCATAGATCAGGTTTTCCACATTCACACCCTTGATTAAGGTTTTTCCTAGTTACCTTCTGACATAAATCTGGGTTCCCAATCCTTCAGAATAATTTCAATCAACATATTTCATTCAGCTCACCTTTAGTGGACCCATTTATAGAAATTATACATTCCCCATACACATACACACACACACACATACACACTGATGGTCTTTTCTGACTACTGTATGTTCAGTATATGTATTTCAGTATGCAGTGTGAAAACCACTGCATTGGCATCCACTGCATGAGACTGATTAACTCATCATTTGTTCAAGAAGTCCCTTTATTTCAAGAGGAACATTCGAGCTTTGGGTTTTAGGCTACATTGAGAGTGGTCGATTTATTTACAGCATATTAGTGCTGATTTTCGTGTTTTTATGGTATTTAGTGTTGTCATAACGTTTTTTTTAAGATATTGAAAATTAAAGTAGACAAACGACGCTGAAATTACAAAAAGTCGAAAAGCGTTTGAGGGAACCTTGGAGTGACAAAAACATTAAGAAATAAAATGAGAAGTACCTGATTTTACTCGATTCTGTAATGACAAATTACAGAATCAGGTAAGTTATTTCGTAAGGAAAATCACGTAGGTAAAGGCAATTATCAAAAGATGTGACGATTCCATTAAAAAACATTTCATTGATGACTAGGTTATTAATTCTAGTTTTCCAGGAGCAAATTTGTAAAAGAGGGACGGCCTACACTTGAATGCGTTTGGTGTCATGCGTCTAGAGAAATGATTAAATGGTATGTGGCCTAACACAGAGAGAGTCACGGAAGATAGATTACGATGGGAGGAATGATGAGAATGTGTATGTGTGCGAAAGAGTGATCGAATTAGGTAAATATGTTAATGATAGAGATCTGCATTATCATGGAAATTATTATGATTAAAGAAAGTTTGTGTGTTAGTATGGTTAGACGTATTAAGCATATGCAAAGATGTTTTCATAAGTAATTCATCAGATAAGAATAAGATACAGAAGTAAGTATATAAAAAACATGCGAGTAACTTATATGTCTGTACACGAATACCAGGAATATCAGAAATAACGAGCAGAATTTGTTGCTTTGTTGAATAAGTTAGAGCCTCAGATTGTGAGCATTAGTGAGACCTGGCTATCAGAGGTACATGTACTAACTGGTATCGAGTGTAAAGGGTGGAGTATCTTTAGGAACGAGAGACAGGATACGAAAGGAAGGTGGATCTGCTGCGAATAGTACTGAATGATTTGAGTCTAGATAGGGATGAAAGCTACAACTTCAATACTAACAGTTTTCTATGTGACAGTGAGTTTAAAGCCATCTGGTGTAACGTGAAGTCTAACAACATCAAATTCATAATGGAGTGTTGTTGTTACTGTTGTTTTAAAAGAGGGACGGCCTACACTTGAATGCGTTTGGTATCATGCGTCTAGAGAAATGATTAAATGGTATGTATTAAATGGTATGTATGGTAGTGTAGGCCGTCCCTCTTTTACTGGATAGGTTGCTAGCGATAAAGAAATGCATTATCAAATAAAGACGATGGGCATGAAAAGGGTAATCATAATGGGAGACTTTAAATTATCCAAACGTTGATTGCATAGCAGTAAAATCTCATGAAAAGAATAAAACCGAATGTATTGAGCTGTTGCGATGCAGTCTCTCAACAGCATGTGAGGGAAGGAGAAGTCAAAGAGTGTTAGATCTGATTATAGTGGTAGAGTAGATTTCACTAAAAGATGTAACTATTCTGCCTCCATTTATTATCTATTTATCCATCTGTGTGTCGTGCAGTACTGACTTAGGAACTGGCTGAGTTTATGATTGTTCCATTCAGAAAGTTACGTGCTGAACTGAAAAGCAGGAAATTATGATTAACTGAGGAGGAGTATGCTAGAATTTCCCCCCACGGTATAGGTTGCTGGATGGGGGTCGAAAGTACATTGAAAACATTTCGAAATACTTAAATGTATCTATAGAGTTGGAAGAATTCTATTGACACATTCCATTATTGCATCATTATTAAGAAAAAGATAATGTAGAAGAAATACTGTATGCACAAACAAGGAAGATGTCAGTTATGAAAATAAGAAGTAAGCCTGATTGTGTAAGCTAAAGAAAACCCAAAAGATTATGTCGTTATGCTGGAAATAAAAAAACAATAGTATGAAAGAAAACACTCTGCTGAATGCAGATGGTAAACGCTATCCACCTGGAGTATGCTGATAATACTATCATATATAATACATCAGTGTGTGTGTGTGTGTGTGTGTGTGTGTGTGTGTGTGTGTGTGTGTGTGTGTGTGTGTGTGTGTGTGTGTGTGTGTGTGTGTGTGTGTGCTGATGAAACTCCCATTGCGCACGAGCGCTGCAGAGACTGATATGTCTAACTATCTACCTAACAGTATCTCTGGAGTAGTGGTGAAGATTTTGGGAAAGTTGGTAACAGCTCTACAGAAATGAGTTAATGAAGAATCAATTCTTTACAATGAGGACCGTGTTTCAAAATATAAAAGTTTACAATAATTTTACGGTTGGGTTAAACAAAGAAATGGATACACCATGATATTTTTGACCTTTTCTAAAACTTTTACAGGATATAGTGGAGGACTGTTGCATATGTTGAATATGGATATGGGATCGGATTATATAATTTATTAGCTTGGATAAGTGGATGTACGCAGATGTCAAAACGTGGTATATGGTGGGTGTGAGTCTTTAAGAATTAAGGTGACTAGTGATGTATCAAATCGATCAGTCCTTGGTCCATTGTAATTCAATATTTAATTAATGGTATTAGAAAGGACTTGAATGATACGGTTATTTGCTGATGATGCAAGGATATGTAGGGTAATGAGGAATGCAGCTGATATCCATTACTTGCAGAATGCTTTGAATAAAATGGACTACTGTGCGTAGATTTGGTCTCCTGGTTTCCTTGAAGATGTTGATACAGTGGAAAGTAGAGACAGGTGAAGATGGACTAAGAATTTGTGAACTATAAACACTACCAAACAGGATAGTATAAGTGATATGATAGAGACCTGCAAACATCTTCTGAAAATATCATATAACTCAATTCCAAGAAAAAATTCCAAGTAGTTGGAATTTTTTTATTATTATTATTTTATGGAGCATGGGTAGAGGACGAGAGTGCATAGATGGAAGAATACAGTATAAAAGAAGATTAGAACTAGATTTTTCCATATAGAGTGATACGTTATTGGAATGGATTGCCTTTGGAGGTTGTGAGTGCAGGTAGTGTAAATGAACTTAAGGAAAGTAGATGCTGGATATGTGGGCTCCCTGACCCCAATGAAGTCTCTCTTAATAATGATAATAAGAAGAACACTCTCATCGATGAATAGATGAATTAGAATCGAGGTATTTTATTATTATTATTATTATTATTATTATTATTATTATTATTATTATTATTATTATTATTATTATTAAGAGAGACCTCCAGGGAGCCAGAGACTCATCGAGGGAGGCCACATACTACACACACCAGCTATCATACTTATTCTTGAATTCATTCACACTGCTTGCACTCCCAACATCCAATGGCAATCCATTCCAATCACGCACCACCCTCTGAGAGAAAAATCTGGCCCTTCCCTTATTGGCAGCCTTCATTCTCAGCTTCCAAGGATGCCCTCTTGTCCTTTCCCTATCCTCCATAAATTGAAAAATCCCATCAATTGAAATCTTGTATGACCCTTTCAGCAGTTTGTAAGTCTCACTCATATCACCCTCTTTCTCCTATTTACTAGAGTCTGCAATCTACAAATTCTCAACATGTCTTCATAATCAATATTCCACAATCCTGATATCATTTTCAACACTCGACTTTGTACTCTCTCCAATATATCAGAATCACATCGGAAACCAGGAGACCAGACCTGTGCACAATAGTCCAAGTGAGAACTTATCAATGCCTTATAAAGAGGCAAAACAACATCCTTATCTTTACATGTGAACGTTCGTTTGAGCATTGCGTTTATCTTTTGAGTTGTATTTGCAATCTTTGCCACATGGCCCCTGAACTTCAACTTTCTATCTATTAACACTCAAAGATCCCTAGCCTCATCAGTTTCTTCTAGCCTAATCCCACCAATATAATACGACATTGGATAGGTAATCATGCCGAAGTGAATGACTTTATATTTACTGACATTGAACTGACACCCATTTTCCCATGCCCCACAATTCCAGCTTATTCAAATCATTTTGAAAGGACTGCATATCAGCAGCATTCATGATTACTCTGCCTATCTTTCCATCATCAGCAAATAACTGTATGTCGCTTGTCAAATCCTTCCCCATATCAGTAATGTACAGATTGAACAACAGTGGACCAAGCACTGATCCTTGTGGTATACCACTTGCTACCTTAAACCTTGCAGATCCAGATCCCCCGTATACCACTTTTTGATATCTGTCAGTCAGCCATCCTCTTATCCATTCTAATATTCTATAACCGAAACCCATTTTCTCCAATTTATGCAGCAGTCTGTCATGTTGTATTCTGTCAAAAGCCTTAGCAAAATCCAAAAGTATCATAGTCTATCCATTCCTCTTGTCTAGTTCAATGGTAACATTGTCATAGAATGTGAGCACGTTGCTAAAACATGACCTTCTCTTAGTAAACCCATGTTGTTCATTGCAAAGTAGAGATTCACTGTCAATCTATTTCTGAATGTGGGCCCTAACTAATTTTTCTTAAATCTTCCACTCCTGAGATACTAATTGGTCGATAGTTTGATACATAGGTCTTTGCACTACCCTTATGCAATGGAATTACCATACATTCCTTCCATTCCTACGGAATCTTCCCTATTCTGAAACTCATATTAAACATCCTGGTCAAAAGAATGATCAATTCAGCTGAACACTCTTTCAGCACACCTGCTGATATTCCATCAGTCCCTATTGTTGAATTCTTATTCAGTTTGTGCAACAGCTCTAATACCTCGGCCTCACACACCTGCGTTTCTTCATCTAGTGAAGAGGTAACAGTGAGCTCAATGTTGCGTTCACTAGGTTGATAGCTTTTAACGAAATGGACACTCATTAACTGATCAACCTCTTCTGCATCAGTAACCCTCACTCCATTTGGATTTAGAAGAGTTATTCGTTCATATCCATCCTTTCTCTTACTTGCAGCATATCGATAGAATTCTTGTGGGTTGTCTTTAGCACGCAGAGCCAGTTTATTTTTATAATCAGACTTTGCTTTCCGTACAACAGTTGTGTTCTATCCTGCTGCTTATAACGTTCATAACGGACGTCATCCTTATGCAAACGGTATTCCTTCCACATCGTCCTTTTCTTACGAATCTCTTGCTTAATAAGATTACGCATCCATTTGATTCCTACTCTATTTATTCTTAGAACTCTCGGGACACATTCTGATATCGCATCATTTAAATATTGTTTAAATGCTTCCCATACACTGTCGATATTCTTTCCATCCAACAACCGATCTCATTCCACTGAACTCAGTATACTCCTCAGTTGGTCATAATTTCCTGCTTTGTAGTTCAGCATGTCATCTTTTCTGAATGGAAAGTTCATAAACTTAATCACTTCCCATGTGAGTACCGCATTACCACTGTCACCGAACAGAGGCAGAATAGTTATGTCTTTAACTGAAATGCCTTCTGACACAATAATCAAATCTAGCACTCTTTGACCTTGAGTCCCTTCTGTCAAATGCTGCGTGAGGAAGTTGTCCCGCAGCAGCTCAATAAATGCATTTTCATTCTTCTCATGAGATTCTACTGCTACCCAATCAATATTTGTATAATTAAAGTCTCCCATTATGATTACTCTTTTCGCGCTCACCTTTTCTATTTGGTGATGCATTTCTTCATCACCAGCAACTGACCACCAGGTCTGTAATAACACCCCACTATTTAATTTGTCTTATTAGATTCCACCTCACACCAGATGGCTTCTGGTGTGAGGTGCCACTGCCACATGAAATATTGTTAGTACTATTACTACATTCATAGGTCTCAACTCTAACTGTATTTAAGTCATCCAATATCATTAGCAGTACGCTCTCCCCCCCACTCTTCTCCTATCCACTCTATCTTTCCTAAAAATACTGTACCCATGACACTCGATCGATACTAGTTAGTAGGTCTGATTCTGATAGTCAGGTCTCACTAATATCTACAATCTGAGGTCGTAACATATTGACTAAGGCAACAAACTCTACCTTTTTGTTTCTGATACTCCTAGCATTCGTGTACAGACATAATAATCTACCTGTTGGTTCTTTTGTATACCCTTGTACACAAAAGAACACAAACCCGACATCGTTCTCACCTCGTCAACATTCCCCTCATTAACACAGTTATATACCATTTTCGCTCTTAAACTCACATTCAAATCATTACTCTCTTTATAATTTAGTTTCCCTGACTCTCTGTGTTAGGGCTCATACCAGTTAATAGTTTTTCCAGACTCCTGATACCAAACGCATTCAGGTGTAGGCCGTCTCCCTCTTATACAAATCCAATCTTCCCTCAAACTCACTCCACACATCCAAATCCTCACATCCATTTCTTCTACAAAGCCTACGCATCGAATCGTTTGCCATCATAGCCCTTCTTTTTGATTCATTTTTGTCATAGCGAGATAAAATACTAATGATTTTCACTTTCTCACTCTTCACTCTCGCACCTTCCAACAACCCTTTCATGTCCTCTCTCATACTGAGCTTATCGTTAGTTAAATCGTTCGTATCTACTACAACTACCATTTCATTTACTTTTCCTTTCTGTTTTTGAATTACTTGAGTTATATTTTTAATTTTCGCTCCAGGAAAACTCGATGTTATAACTTGCTCATCTATAGCATGTTTTGTCATACAGTCACCATACCAACTAAAAGGATAGATTTTCCAACTAAAGGAAATGTATATATCGCGTTATTCATACGCGTGCGCTACTGAACTTCGACTATGGATATTACACGAGTATATTACCCGTAAATTGCTCACATTTTGTGGACAGTTTGTATCTTTCACGGTTTTAAAAATCCGAGATTCTTAGAGCCCTGTCATGCTCTTTAAGAATGGATAAGTTATCTTGTAAATTAGAAGCGTTCCTGGATGCTGCGATGAAACTAGAACCGATACATTTCTACAGACATTGCTACCGACTGCTAAGGAGGCGCTCCTATAATTAGCAATGCAGTAGTTTCAGATTGTAAGCAGAAAATCTTTTCACCTAAACATAGATATGAAGAAGTATTGAACTCAGTCAACGCAATGTTAAAAACGATACCAACAGATTATTTGCACATACCATCAATAGAAATTCGCACATGTTTAAATAGTTTTCCTGTACCGTTTAGATACCTCTAGCAATAATTATTCTGCTTATGTTCTGGGATGTCTGTAATGCAGGAAACACATAAAAAAAACATTCTGCTTTAATATAGTAGATTTCAGAATCTCAGTCTTAACAGAGGTGTTGCTCATATTTTAGTAACAACGCTGGATATGTGATAAGATTTGCAGTAATTTACTCTTGGAGTAACTTACTATTACTTTTGAGAGACATCAAAAATGTCGTTACCAACATTCAATTAGCAAAGCCTAAACTGATGTGAAAATTTCTCCGCATTAAGAAGAGCTACAGAGTTCGAAAACTGATTGAAATGCTTTCTGGACAAATTAACCCATGACGTGAAATGCAGTTTTCATTTGTGGGTTAACAATGAGAATGTAAACAGTTCATTCATCTAGAAACGGGATTCTGATGTCTCCGTTAAATGAATTTCATTGCCGGTGTAGGACGGCAAATTTTCTTATGGGTTGAAAATGTTAGGTTCATGTAATGTTTCCTATTTCTATCATAAGTATTTTCATAATCCCGATTGGCTTTAACAGACCTCCTCTGTTAATCGTTTAGCTCATTCCTTTTTAATTTAGGCTCAAGTAAAAAGTGTAAAAAATTCCTTTCACCCAAACTCTATTTGAAACACTGTTTATTTTCGTCGCGCTTGTAATTTTATCCAGCTTATAATGAAAACTATTAGATCTCAGCAGCAAATAAAATGTATTATAATTTGTATAGTTAACATTAATATGCGAGGGTGGTCTGAAAAGTTCTCGGCCTCGACCATAGATGGCAACACTATCGGTAAGAGATTTTTTTTCTAAGTTGGTACATCTGTCATAAGCAGCGATGTGAATTTGCAAGTCATTCTACAACGTAGTTTGTTTTATACAGCTGTCTGTATCTCTTTAAATGGATAAAATTGAGTATCGTGCGGTTATAAAATTCTTTGTAAAACAAGAAGGTTTAACGCCACAAAAATTCATTCGAAGTTCATAAAAGTTTATGGGCACTCTTCTACTTCGTTTTCAGCAATTACGAAATAGGCTGCCGAGTTTAAACGTGGCCGTACTATCCTAGAAAATGATCCACGTGAAGAACGTGCAAAAAGTGTAACAACACCAGAAATCATTGATCAGTGCACGATATGGTGTTGGATGACCAGTGAATCAAAGTGCATGAAATTGCTGAGAATATAGATATTTCAAAAGACGTTTTAGATATATTTTGCATGAAGAATTGCATACGAAAAACCTTTGCGCAAAATGGGTGCCGCGCTTACTCATAGCAGATCAAAACAGCACTCGCAAGAAAATCTCTGAGCAGTGCTTGAAGAGTTTTAACAAGAATAAAACTGATTTTGTGCGTCGAAGTATTACTATAGACTAGACTTGGATTCACCATTAGATTTGGATTCACCGGAATCTAAACAGCTGTCCAAACAGTGGACAGAAGCCGATTGTTCAGTGCCAAAGAAGACAAAGTCGGTCCCATCTGCAAGAAAGGTCATGACGTCGGTGTTTTAGGATGCTAAAGCCATTTTGTTTATTAATTATCTTGAAATGGCTAAAGCAATAACCGGGAAATATTCTTATGATCTTTTAACCAGACTAGACGAAAAACTTTGTGAGAAAAAACCTGGTTTGCAGAAGAAAAAATCATCTTTCAACAGGCCAATGCACCTGTCCACAAAGGGATTTTGGCAATGGAAATAATGAAGGGATCTAGACTATGAATTGTTGGAACACCAACCCTATTCCCCATATTTGGCTACCTCTGACTTCTATCTCTTCCCAAAATTAAAACTCTTCCTCGTTGGTTAACGTTTTTCTTCGAATCAAGAGGTGAGTGCAGCTGTAGAAGGGTATTTTGCAGATCTTACTGAGAACCACTACAGGGACAGGATAATGGCGCTGGAGCATCGCTGGAATAAATGTATAAGTCTTAAGGGAGATTATGTTGAAAAAAAAAATTTTGAAAGTATAAATTCGTTTTTTCATTGTTCGGCAGAGAACGTTTCAGACCATCCTCGTACTATAATTTAAAATGAAAAAAATTGAAAGAGGAAAAATTAAACGATGAGAATTATAGTGAACAAAAAATTATGAAGCCGCTAAATTTCTTTTGATGATTCTGCTATTCTTAGAAATAACGTGTTTCAGCATTTAGTTACAATTCTCGAACTGTTTGAAAATTGTTGTTAAATAAGCTTTTTTTTTTTAAGTATATATACGCAACATATCGGAGAATCCTTTTATTTCACCAGAGACGTAGCACAGCAAACAGTACACAATCCCTATTGGACCCTTATTTGTGGGTGAAACGTAAAATTAAAGATGTTTGTCCCAAATGATGACGGGACTTGAAAGATTTCCTGAGACTTCCCCACTCTACGTTGTGCAAATGCCGTCGGTTTCAAGTCAGTTGTAATCCAAACTGTGCGGTTTGCGGTATTCCTGTCCTACGAAATCCCTTTTCCTCCTTCAATCCCCAAAGAGGGTAGATTCCTCTAATTAAGATGTCTCTATAATTTCTATAATTTCAAAAGTTCGTATACCGACCGCATTTCTAATGCGGTCGGTATACGAACTTTTGCTGCATTCCCTAAGGGAATTATGTTATGCCTGTAAATGTAATCGCGGCGCTTTTCTGAGGATTAAAAAATTCGAATTTCAGGGAAAAAGTCTCCGCCACACTTCTGCATGAGACTCAATAACTCACGTTTAATTGAAAATCCCTGATAAAGTTTCTTAAGGGCAGCGACTGAATTCGAATCCGAGTTTGAAACCGTCTAAACCGACTGAGTTACGATGGCATCCTGCGAAATAAGACTTCAGAATAGAGGGCGAATCTGAATTAGGTCTGATATCGCTTCATTTTGTATGAAAATCGGAGGCAAGGCATGTTTCACATGAAGTGTTATAGAAAAGTAGCAGATCCTTCTTATCCCTCATTAGACTTCGAACTATTCCCTAACTTGAAGGACTCTCTCCATTGAAAACGCTTCACGAGATTTCTGCTTAAATGACAGACATCATCAGAGACACATCAACAGAAAGTTCTCCCGAGAGGAATATAACCCATTCGGCTGCAGTGATAAGGAGGAATGCAGATCATGATGAAGATCTGTAAACGTATTTTGCTAAATAAACGTTTTGTTTAATAGCAGCAGTAATGTGCGCAAAATTTTGATCCTCTTATTTTAGTTGAAATGCAAATGCTACTAAATCTCACTTGTCATGCTAAAGTTTATTGTTTGTATTTGTTTTTTTTTGAAGAATGCAAGTGTAAACACTTTAAAACGGGTTCAAATGATTTTGGACTTGTTTTTTTCCTGCTGTTAAATATATATATTGAAATTAAAGTTCAATATTTTTCACTAATCCTCCAATTAAAACGTGTTCAGAGGCCCGCAGCAGTTGCAATTCTTACAGGAGCTTGAGCAGGCGTACTATACAATGCTAATTTGTTTGGATTAAGTCAATATTGTGTTTTGTTTTGTAAATAATTCTATCTTCAGCGGCGTTCTCGTTTTTATTTCCGTCTCCATTTGAGTTTGGGGATATATTTATTTATTCTTCTTTACTAGATATTTTGAATTTTTTCCCCTTCCTTATTTACATTTGACAGCTTGATTTTTGGTTTAAATAGAAATTTTATTGAATACAGAGTTTAATTAAATAGAACCTTTTAATTGAGTAAGTAAACACACTTCATTTAAGTTTCCTTTGCTAGAGAAAAAAAAAATCCGATAGCGTGTTTTCCCTAATGCGAACAAAAACTCCCTTTTTTCGCTTTTTACATTCTACATAATAAATATTATGAGACAATAGAGCGAGGAATTGAATTTATCTTTTGTATAATTATTTAGTTTTCAGATTAAATAAATATTGAAGATTGGTAGAAAAAATCTTAAAGATCTTCAAACAAGAAATATACGAGTACGTGTAGCGGAAATATTTTTTGGAAGTGATTTTCTTTATCGCTTTAGGTTTACTATTTTATCAAGAATATTAGATAGAATAACAATGCTATTCTAATAACCAATGCTAATATAATGTGGCTGTGGAATTATCCACTTGTGGAGATAACAGGAAGTTTTATTTAAAGCAACAGACTGATGTTTTATGTGAATTCCACCAATAAAAGGCTGTAAACGAATAGCGTATTTGTATGCCTTGGGTATGAGAAGAGTTACGCAGTGCAGGAACGTCGGTCTAGAAACAACAGACATGTATCTGACATATTTCCACTGATAGAGCCCTTTCTGCTAACGTGGCAAAGTAAGCAGTGTGTGTGTGTGTGTGTGTTTCCTCAGTTTTCTTAAAGAATACAAAACTCCTATTTACAGAGTTTTTGTAGTTGGAATATCATAGCATCAGTAGAAAGGGGCACGATAATCATTGCATGACTGGAGAGATGAACAATAGTCCTTTCAAATGTTATGCGATCGATTCATTTTACTTCTCAAATTATAATGAATTGGGGGAAAAACGTAATAATAGATATTTTATTAAATGTACAGTATCTTTCAGCATTACCTTAATATATTACCTCATTCATTATCGTATCCATCTATTGGACAGTATGTCACACTTGTTAACCTGCGTTTGACTTCTGGTTGGTTGGTTTGTTTTTCGGGATGAAAAAAAAAACTGAAATAAAAGGGAATAAAATCCCATTCAACTTCGAAAATAACAGATATCTTCTCTTTAGCTGAGAAATCTTTTATAATTGTTCCTCAGAGGCCTAGACTGGATTCCATCCAAGGTCTTTCAATCCATAGTCATTACTAAGTATTACACTAAGACTTTCCTGCAAGGTAAAATTTATTAGGAAATGGGGGAAACATTATTTTTCCCCCATTGAGTAGCGGAAGATATGAAATAAGTTTAAAAGAAGCTTAAAAGTTGACAAGAAAGATTTCAAAGAAACTTTGTTCTTTTTATTAACCGTCATGTCAAAACAACGTACTTGGCTCTGGATTTTAGGATTCTCCTCTCGCATTTCTTTGACCATTCTTTTTTTTTTTTTTCTTTACACGACAGCTATATGCCCCCCGAATGAGAACATTACGAAGAGAGAGAGAGAGAGAGATGTGATCGCGTTTTTAAAAATAATGTTATGAATTTCCGTACTTCTTTTTTTTTATCCATTCTTTCTTTCCGCCAGCTGTGTTCCTGAAAATTTTTTTAGTTTTTCTAAACAACTTCCAATATTTCGGAATCAGTTTTGTCACATGTGATTAAAAAAAAAAAATCAGGAAATGTAATTTCTTCCTTTGTCAAGCCAAACGCCTTGTGCCACCCTGTTATATGTTTCCTCTTCAACAAAAAAAAAACAAAAAACATTCTACTGACACGCGCAACTGAGAAAGCAACGCGTAGATTAGGGAAGATCCGCGATGCTTCTAACAAAGGAATATTGTTCAGTTTCTTCAAGAATAGAAAACTCCTATTTACAGAGCTTATGTAGTCGGAAGGCTTCCATTGATCAATTCACAGAAGAAAGCACAGATTCAGTGTACTCTTCATTCTATTAAATATTTTAAAAAAATAGTGAAAACAGAAATTATAAGTACAAAGAAAACGTTCTGTTTACAATAGTAGAATTTTATGTGTGACATAAATAATGGATCGCAGCGGGGGAAAAAACGCTCCATATTTAATGGATAATTTCTGCTTCAGTCTTTGTATCCACATACTGATCTTTACACCAATCCACTTCTTTTCTGTTTTTATATTTTTGTTTTCAAATACAGTTATCTTTCACATTCGAACACCTTACCGAAAATGATTAGTCACGCATTTTAAGTATTGAATTCGGAGTAAGCAACCCACACGTGGTTGGCAAACGAGCTTCCCTTTTCAATACTTGTAGACAACAAGATTTAGCTTAATCTTGTTGTACGCTATTGTAATGCGCTGTGTGTTGAACAACCTCTCGTATATGGGATTACCATATGAAACGTGCTCTCTACTTATCTTTATCTCAGTGAACATGTTTTCCTAATCTTTTTTTTTCTCTATCGAAATGTTTGTAATACTGTGCGATACATTTCTTCTTCCTCTGGTAGGGGAAGGAATGAATTCAAAGTTAATCATCTCTCGCTATATTTTGCAGTATCAGGTTCTCCATCCTTATATCACTGTTCGATTTAATGTTGTATTCAAAGAAATGCGTTTCGACAGTAGGGAAATTACTATCTGGATATAAACCTGGACTTTTCCATATGAGAATGACTTTTACTAACAGAGTTCATTCATAATTATCAAAAAATCGAGAATTCCAGATGGGATTTTTTATTCGCTGTTTAGAATTATTGAAATTATTCTTATGATGGTGACCGTCTGCTTAATAATCATATGAGTGATTTGGAAGAGTCATCCTTCATGACTAATTCCGTAATTCCATTTGCGTTTGTACATCAGGCAACAAATTTATTCCACTAGATCTACGCCAATAAAAATGTAAGTCGATTCTCACTCCAGACTTGAAAAAGTAAGTGTTTTATTGATGATACCACTTCACGCTTGACTGACATTGTCTCATTGTGCTTCCCGATGCAACTTAGCAAATCGTCTTTTTAACGCTACTTCCGTAGATGTAAAAAGGCAATTTATTAAGTTACAGACACAATGGCAATAATAGAGATTGGCCACATGCTAAAGCAAGAATACATTAAAATCCATCCCCCCTCCCTAATTAATCATAATACAAGAAAAATAATTAAAAAATGCAAGCGATATATTATTGCGAATGCAACACCAGTAGCTGGTTTGGCCATTTTCCAAAGAAAAAACCTGTTGCCTTCATATGAGGTCAAGAAACTCGTTTTACATATAAACGTTCCTCATGTCCTAGAAATGATTCAACCAAAGTCTTTCCAACTGGTAAGCGTCCTCGCTATGGAGACTAACAGACATAGTATGCTGGCTTCATAACTGGAGTCATTTCGGCCGTAATTCTAAATCGATCAGTATCTGTCTACGGAGTTGCTTCATCTCTTTCCACTGGAAAAGGACAGGATGCGATTACAAATTAAATGCATGGAAGTTGTGAACACCGGATGACTTCATTCTATTTTAATGATGGAGAATTTCAGTTTCCTCACACAAATATTGTTTTATTCCAATGTGAACATTTTATTCAGGGATAAACCGTGTTTTCTGTTGTAACAAGTTTAAACACATAAGCATGTAATGCATGAGAATATCTACATAAGCCATGAGATACTAAAAATATATAACTTCCTATTAGCAACTCTAAAATTGGCATTATTATGTATTATTAATGTATTATACTAATTTTTATGTATTGTAATATTAATCAAAGTACTTATCATTAAATCATGTATAATTTTGGATAGAACATGTAAACCGAATGGCGAACATCAGATATCCTAAACAATTAATAAAATATAGACCAATTGGAAAGAGAACGCCGGGTAGACCTCAAAAGGGAATATTAGATGGATAATGAGACTGGAACATACCAACATGGTCCATATCCGTAATTAGCATTATGATCATAAATAAGTTGTTTATTTCAAATTTTCATTATCCATAGTAACGTATTTACTTTAGTGTGTACACGTTGAACAGAAATGGATTCATAAAGATAACCTGGTTATTATTTAGAGTTACCATCCAACGTTTTCTGGTCTAAAACAAAATGCAATAAAAATATCAATAAAAGTGCAATGATGTAGTCCTTCAATCATTAAAATGTTCCAAAATGTTGTTGAGATTAAATATTTTCTTCCCTTCTTAGATATATTAATAAAAGTTGTTATACAGGATTACAAAGCTTTATTGCATTTTTTTTTAAATTTCATTCTAAGTGTTATATATTTAAACAGTACTGTGGACCGCATTCCTTTCTCCTTCCACTATTTGGCCATTCTCAGTTAACTGCATACATAAATAAGTTTGTTCACTAAATAACGCAAATTGCAATTATTACAAGGAAATCACGTATGTTATAAACTCAAAGCATTACAATATGCACTGCTTGGAAAGAAGTCAACGGATACCCTATGGGCCAGGTGCATCGTCCACGTAATGAGTCACGTGTTTATAGTCGTATAAATTAGAGGAATATGATGCTTCCAAGTCAATGCAACGGTGTCCGGGTGAAATAGCTGCGAGAAGGGAACTGGCGGAGTTCGAAAGAGTATTGTCATAGGATGACATGCTGCAGGCCTATCTGTTTGGAAAATTGTTGGCAAACTGGGCCATCCCAGCTCAACAATCTGTGATACCATACTAAGATGGGATCTTGGAGAGTCAACTGCAAAGTGCTACCCGCAGTGGACTCACTACACTCAGCGAACGTGGCCGTAGCGTGCTACGAAGAATAATATATAATAACCTCCATCCATCGGCAGACACGTTCAATGCGGAGTTCGGTATCGACTGGAATACGAATCTGCACACGAGACTTACAAAATAGGTTTCCATGGTAAAATCCAAAATGTTGGCCCCACATCACCCGAGCCAACATATACCGTTTTCAGTGGTGCAAAGAGCGTGTACAGTGGGAAGTGGAAGCTGCTTGTAAAGCTGTGTCATGGATCGACGAATCACGCTACACCTTCTACAGAAAAGATGGAAGTGTGAAGATGTGGCAGATGCTTGGTAAATGTCTCTTACCAGTGGGTAACCCCAGATATGAAATTCGAAGGTGGCGGTAGGATAGTTTGGTTCTATTTTTCCTGGTTTGACCTCGCACCTCTGATTGTTGTGCCACGAATATTGAACTCCGAGAGGTATCTAAACATTCTGGATCATACAATCCCTCCTACTTTGTGGCGGTTCTTCTGAAATGATCGTTGTGTCTGCCTCTTTCACCGTGTCAAAAGGCTGCTGCTGCTGTAACTGCGTAATTTGTGGTCACGAATTTCTCCACACTCGATGGGCCTCCACAGAACCATCATCTCAACCCTATTGAGATGATGGTTCTGTGGCCGTAAGCAGAATATGAGCAGAATAACTATTGATAGAGGTATCTAAACGGTAAAGGAAGACTATTTAAATATGTGCGAATTTTTATTGATGGTATGTGCAAATAATCTGTTGGTATCGTTTTTAACATTGCGTTGACTGAGTTCAATACTTCATCATATCTATGTTTAGGTGAAAAAATTTTCTGCTTACAATCTGAAACTACTGCATTGCTAATTATAGGAGCACCTCCTTAGCAGTCGGTAGCAATGTCTGTAGAAATGTATCGGTTCTAGTTTCATCTCAGCATCCAGGAACGCTTCTAATTTACAAAGATAACTTATCCATTCTTAAAGAGCATGACAGGGCTCTAAGAATCTCGGATTTTTAAAACCGTGAAAGATACAAAGTGTCCACAAAATGTGAGCAATTTACGGTGGCAATATACTCGTGTAATATCCATAGTTGAAGTTCCGTAGCGCACTCGTATGAATGGCAGTGCATTCTCTCTCTATTTTTTATTTTTATTTTTGAGGAATTTAAATTGAGTAGCTTTAATATTATCAAACATAATTCATTGAATTTTTTTCCCTTTGGCACTTGTTCGGTCGTATTCTGCAAAAACCAATTTCTTTAGTTGTAATTTATGAACGAAATAACACAGCTAAATTCCATTTTTTTTCTCTGAAAACTAGAAAGATGTTTTTTCGTGCTCGTTTCGTAGTAAATACGTTTAGAAAATGAACTGGGATGAATTGGAGCGTCGGGTGAGGAAAAGGAACCCCCCCCACACACACACAACAATTCAGGACGCCATTACAGGCCTATAGGCAGAATGATCCAAAATTCCTGACTTTTCGTTGTATACTGAAATGAATTTGAATGTAGCCCTTCAACCAACTACGTGCAACGGATTTATCGCTACAGTACGATTCTGGAAAAATATACCATAGGATTGCTGCAATCATTGCAGCGAAAAGGAGATCCTACATCTTAAGAGCATATGTTTTTTTTAACATCGCCAGATTTTTTTATTAGTTATAAAAACCCAGATCCCGTAATGCCTTCGGCTTCACAAAGACGGGTCCGTTCTACAGAATATTCCGTGACTTATGGGCCATCCTATATTACTTGAAAAAAATCGAAAGCTGCATAGGTAAGTTATGTCGTTTATGTTTCGCGTTTCTCTCCAAGGTAAGCAAATTACATGAATAACATGTTATCGTTGGTCACATGGGAATTAAATTCGGAAAATTTTACCTTCTCAGTAATGCATTTTAATGTATACGATGAATTTAGAAGGACATTAACAAAGTTAACTTTTTTTTTGAAAGTAGACGCATCGCAATAACTGTCATCCCTGCGCGTTATTGTAAACTTCATCATCAATCACAACCTATCACATCAATGCAGAAGATGTATCGCATACTGCAGTCATAATTCAAGCTAGTAACAAGTAATGTCCTTTATAACAGAGATTATGAGGATTTTCGCTATATTTGGACCCATAATGAATGTTGAGGGAGAGAATAAACAAATTATAGTCACGGGCCTCGCTTACACCAAGATAATTGCCCTCACGTGCGACAGTTTGGGGAACGGAAATGTTCGCATTAACTGGAGATTACGCATTAAACGACTGATTGAGCACATCTTTGTATAATACGATCCCTAGTCTGGACATAAATACATTTACATTAGTAAGCACTTAGTTGTTACTTTTCAAACGCCTATTCACGTGCTGAATTACACGAACCAAAGTGAATTACCTCCATTATTTGCTTTCGCACCTAGTAGCGCAGACTGGTCATCCCTGTTCCTGATTGTTTTAAGCCGCGTCCTTTCATGGAATCATTCATTCACTCTGGGTAATGAAATTGTATTTGGGTAATGCAAAGCAGTCCTTGAAGTTCATGTCAGTACTGCCATCTAGCGTTAAATCTTACGATCTTAAAAAATAATAAATAAAACTAAGACCTGAATACAGTCAATAGTGAGTGCTTCACATTATAATCATACTAAGTTTGTAAGGATCAACAGTAGTTTTTCTGCATTCCAAAAATCATTCCGAAAGTATAGCCAGGAAAAAATGCCAGTTAGAACATTTTATAAATGGAAGGTTAACAGATTACTATAATTAGTACATTACAATGAAATAACAAAATCACTCAGTGTTGAAAGGATGCATAACTCAGTTAGATGTGATTAATTAATCACGAATTTTCAGGTCTAACGGTTCTTGAGGAATTAATTTTTTTCTCAGTTCATTTCCAAATTTCAGATACCATACCTAAGACAAAGCTTTTCTAATTATGTATATAATTAGAAAATATAATAATATATCTACCCTATAATATAAAATGATAAGCTTTTTTTGTAACGTTTTTGTGTCACATTTTTTGCAAGTTATTTTAAACGTTTTGAAACTCAGCGGCTACCCTGAGTGTCGAGTCTTCAAAATTCGAGTCATCAGAATTCAAGGAAAACCGGCCTACCAGTGCAGAACTCGGGGGGTTGGGCGCCGCAGGCGCCAGGGAGACGAAACCCCCTTTCGAGTCTTCAAAATTCGAGTCATCAGAATTCAAGGGGAATCGGCCTACCAGTCTGGAACTCGGGGTGGGGGGGAGCCGTAAGCGTGTGGGGGGGCGGGGCCCCACTATTATATATATATATAATATAATATATATACATGTGTGTGTTAGCGATATCTGAACATTCGTATTTTTTAAAAAATAATAATAATTTCGCAAGAAAATAAATACAAAAGTTAAACTCCAACTTTACCTGATACTTTATACGTGCTCCTCTGCTCCTAATTCCCTTAGGCATGGACTCCATCAACATAGAACACAATTTTCTGCATCTCGAAATTTCATAATGGATTATATTAAATTATTCTTTGAATCACAATTTAATTTTCCAAGTTTCTTTTTACACTATGGCCAGCAAATTTTCTATTGGGTTAATATCAGGAGAGTTACCTAGGCACGGAAGCAATTGAATATTGTGATTTTTGAGGAACTCTTTCACTTATTTTGAAGGGAGTGTGGCAAGTGAATCCTGTTGGAGGACATGATATGTTCTTTGTCTTTCTGGATCTGTGGGACGACTTTTTTTACCAATATTTTTATGTATTTTCCACTTCCATTATACCGTCAACAAGCACAAGTGATCTTGCTCTGTCTTGTGTAAAACGACCATAACATCTTTTTATCTGGGTGTTTAGGAGCTTGTTAAAATTGAGCGGGAAAAAAGGTCTTCTCAACTGTTGATTTCCGAACATAGGGTATTCGCTTTCCTTGGACAAAAACATGGCTCTTATCTAATAATATGACTTTCTTTTACTTCTCAACGATCCGATCAAATCTTTGTACACTTTTCCCACTGGAGCCTCATTTTCTGCATAGCCTTCGTCAACAGTTGGTTCTTTTTTGGTATGTCTGTAGTCCTCCCTGCTTTCAACAGTCTTCGACGGCCTGTCATGTCAAAAGCATTAATCCTACTAGCTAGCTGCTGTCTCTATTTAGGTCTACATCAGATAATCTTGGATTCAATTAGCTTTTCCTAACGAGTAAGTGTAGTTTTCCTTTTCTGTCAGGAGAAAGTACCTATCTCCCTAAAGCTCTTTAAAATCGCATTAACAGTATCCAAAATAACAGTCATTGCCAATTTGTCTTCGAGTCATGAATGTGTGCTGAGAAAGGGTACATATTTTTGAACGTCTTCTTAGAGATGTATCCATTTTATAGCTGCACAAAATGAATAAAACACACAGTATGTGCGTGCGTGCGTGCGTGCGTGTGTGTGTGTGTGTGTGTGTGTGTGTGTGTGTGTGTGTGTGTGTGTGTGTGTGTGTGTGTGTGTGTGTGTGTGTGTGTGTGTGTGTGTGTGTGTGTGTGTGTGTGTGTGTGTGTGTGTGTGTGTCATTCAGATATTTGTGTACGTAGTTTAATTTCTACGAGAAAGATAAAAGAATAACAAATATGTTATTCCACGATTCTTATATGACTACAAATCCGCATAAAATATACAAATTTTTTGCTGAAATTTCCTGGGTGTTCTTTCTGATGTCGCAATTCGTTTTTAGTGATTTCGTGCGGATAATAAAAAGTCTTCGAATGCAGTGCCCATGATAATAGTAATAATAAAACGCACAAAATTTCTGGTCAGCCCCATCAAAATAAGTTACCTTGATGGACCTATTTCATTCAGAAATTTTCCATGAGTGCAGGTCACAAAGATTCCCCCAACGATCTCGATCTTGAGCCTGTCTGTTCTTAGTTTATTTCTTAGTTCCGTGTTTCTAACATGTTCCATTCTGCTGATGTTACAAATCCTGCGTTCTATTGCACGCTGAGTTATCCTGAGAGTCTCTTCTTCTTGTCTTGTTGTGTTCCATGTTTTTGATCCGTGTGTGAGTGATGGAAGAATGTCACTATTAAATAGTTTTGCCTTCTCAGAGATGTCAAGATTCGGATCAGTAAGTGTGTCTGTTGAATGATAGTCTTGCTGTTTTCTTTCGTTTTACTAGTTCTTGAGATAAATCTTATTCATCATGAAGGTTGTTTTCTTGATCATAAATAGTAAATAATAATATTTGGTTAACCGATCAAGTGTTGATCAATTTTATTAATTAACTGGACCAACTAGTTTCGCCACACTTATCTGTTGGCTTCTTCAGGGCACTAACATATAGGTTTAAACACTCTCACAATTATGCGTAACTGCAAAACTGACAAGAATAAAAACTGACTAGAATAATTACAAATGAAATAGTATCGAACGTGAGTGAAACACGTATCGCGTGTACAAGATCAGCTAGCTGTTGCTGAGGAACCTTCTGTAGTTTGTATTAAAGTTCATTTCTTCCGTTTTTAAGGCTCTGATTAGGGTTTTCCATATCTCTGGCAGTATTAGTCCTTGATTTCTGTTAAGGTTCACAGTAGAACGGGCGACTGTGGCTGCTTCTTTGAACATTCTTGAATGGTAATCTTCCTCTAAGTAAGGGGAACAGCTTTTGTCCCACTCGATGACATGGTTAGTTGTGGAGAAATGAGACGATAGCCCAGAAATGTCCTGTCTGTTGTTTTTGACATAGCCAATGTGCTCCTTTTGCCTGATTTCGAGGCTTCTCGAAGTCTGTCCGATGTAATTAGAGCCACATGAGCATGGAATATTATAGACTCCAGCATATTTGTAGAAAGGATGGTTGTCTTTTGGAGATCTTAGTAGTTTACGAATAGTATCTATAGGTTGAAATGCTACTCTTATTTTGTGTTGTTTGAGGAGATTGGCGAGCTTGTTGGAGATGCCACTTACAAACGGAATTGCTATCGTTTTTATATATTGAATCTCTTCTTGTTCTCTTTGTGGTGGTTCAGAGAAAAGGATTTTATTGACTAGTCTTCTTGGATAGCCGTTCAAGTACAGATTGTTGGAAATAAATTTTAACTCATCTTGAAGGGTCTTGTTGTCCGTTGTGATGCAAATAACTCTTTTCTTTAACATGTGTATAATGCTGAGTTTATGTGATATGTGGTGAGAGGAGTTAAAATGTAGGTAGCGACCTGTATTGGTCGGTTTTCTGTAGACCGATAGATTTAAACTGCCATCAGTTTGTTTATTGATAACTGCATTGTGTTCTTTGGTATAAAATGCTTTTATGAAATCAATAAAGAGGAAACATAGAGGGATTCCGTATTATATGCATTTTTCTGTTAATTGTGAAACGACCTGGATATGGTCTATTGTGGAGAAGCCTCTTCTGAATCTTGCTTGAAATTTGCTGGAGTTGTCTTCGAGAGTAATTTGGATTTTGTTCAGCATTATTCTGTTCATGATTTTATATATGTGAGAGAGATTAGATAAAAATTGTTTATGTCTTCCTTATTCCCTTTCTTGAATAGAAGTATGGTTTTGAGGTCTTCTATTCCTCCGGAATCTTTCTTCTTTCAAGTACCACGTGAATCTGGCATCCAAGGTTTTGAATATAGTTGGTCCACTTTGTTGGATTTCTTAAGCCTTAACTTGATCAAATCCTGAGGCTTTACCTTTATTTATTTTCCTAAGAGCGTGTTCTATTTCATCAAGAAGCACATGTGTTATGTTGCTTGGTTTTGGAATGATGATTTGGCATTTAGTTGCATGAAGGTCATTATAGAAATTATGCATAAGTTTTCTTTCTTTTTTCTGTAAGTATGTTTTTCTCCATTTTGATCTTTTGGACATACGGAATTGACTGTTTAAAACTTAATTCTTTCTCCATTTTTTAAGCTGATTTCTGCCGCTGCTGCCTCTCTTAGTGTTTGTATCCTGAAGGTTTTGTAGTCTTCTGGAATTCTTTTCCTTAGTAACGTACAGATAATTTTGTATTATAAAATATTTCCTTGGTATTTCTTATTCTTTTTTCTTTTTCAGTACTTCCATGGTTTGAGGTGTGAGTCGTTCTTGTCTTTCACAGGATTTTTTACCCAATCATTGAATTTATTAATAAATTCAGTATAGCCATCATCTATGTAGCTGTCCTTAATAGTCCATTCGGTCTCTTCTTCCTTTACTTCCTCAACTTGTGATAGTCTATTTCTTTGGACTGTCTTTTGTGGTTTGATGCTATTAAATGTCCTAATAAGTTCTTCTTTTTTTGCGGTTTGTTCTTGTAATGGCTCTGAGAAGTTAGTGGTCGGAATATATGTTGAAACATGTTTCGCATATTCTACCAACATTTTGTACCAGTCTTCTACATTCTGTTAAGATGTAGTCTATTTCATTTTGTGTGTCTCCATTCGGTGATTGTCATGTCCATTTTCTTCCTGGGCTTTTTCTGGAAACAAAAGTGTTCATAATAAACAGTTGTTCAGATGCGGCGAATTCGGCTAGTCTCTTTCAATAAATGTACACACCGATTCTTTTAGATATGATGTTGCAAGAAAGGATCAACTTGGTGAGCTTGGATTTAACGATAAAGCTCACTCCACCTTGTTTACCCCTGTTTGAGGATGCTGCCAGGAAAATCTGTGGGCCACCTTGCCATTTTGCTGTTAATTCTTTTAATCTATTTGCTTCGTTCGCTACGAGAATATCAAAATTGATATTAGTTAGTTATTTGATTAATAAATGTATTATGTAGTCTCTTGCCAAAGTTGGAGTATTGATGGTACCGATTTCAAAGATCTAATAGGCAGCCTGCCTTCATCTGTGGTATTCTTAGCATCTATGTATCGGTTCTTAATAGTCAAGTTGGTCTCTTCTATGTACTTCTTGAACTTGTAATAGTCCCCACTCAATGCCTTACAGCGGTAAGGCATTGAGTGTGGGCTGGGCCGCGCAGGATTCAGAGCCGTTTCTGTTGCTGTTCTGTAGTCGGATATACACTGCTCCTGACTAAGGTTATGAAGTGTTACCAGAGCTCTGTTAGCGTTATTGGGTCCTGATCCGATGCTGGCTAGGATTCCCAACAATCCAGGGAGCACCACGGGAAGACAGAGTTGGACTTTGCACCTCACAAAAATTGAAAAAATAATATCTTGGAGAAAAAAATTCCAGCGGTTTTTAACTGCTATCGTCAGTGTGTAAAGAAGAATGGGATTTATTCTTCTCATTTCCAGATGAAAAAAATACCAGCAAATATTTTAATATCAGATCATTCTAGAAAGTACTGATAAACTGTAAAGCCAAGGTGGCACAGTTCCAGTTCTCTTTAATACGCACTGTATTTACAATATTGAACCATGCCCGTTTTACCCGAACAGTGGTTACCAATAACAAACCCCAGAGAGGAATGCACAGTGATTAACTGCACCTATGTGCAATACTAGAAATGGAACATGTTTAGACTTAATAGATTTTCAGCCAGGTGTTATCATTGGTACATTATATCACTCATCAGTAAATTCAAGCTTCGATTGAAGCGTATACTTAAAACGGCAAAGGTCAGTAGTAGCTGATATCAGTGAAAGTGGAAAAAATGGTAGTGGAAAGAAACCAAAGAAACATTCAAGCAAACCAGATAAACTGGCTGAAGGAAGCACTGACCAGAAATTCAGCTGTGTAGGTTTATGCAAAAATGTAATAAACTCCGTAGCCTCGGGTTTAATGGAAGGGCTACTGCTTGCAAGCTAAATGTTATCCTGCCTAAATGCTAGAACCATTACTGAACTGCGGATATTTAGAAAGTGCAGAGTGAGAGGAAACGCGATACACACTTTTCAAATCAGACGGAAGTGTCTTGATATTGCGTTGCCATGAGAACAGTATTTACTAGAGAGAGAGAGAGAGAGAGAGAAAGAGAGAATGACGTTTCATCTGGTAGATGAGATAGCGGAAAAGATGGTGGAGAAGTGTTTGTTCTAGACTCCTTTTCGCAGCACCCTGATGTGGTTGTTAGAATTACAAGCGAAACATGCTCGACTACGAAGTCAGTGTATTATATCTGTTAAGGTGCTCTTATAACTGCTTGCCTGTTTTGAAAAATGAAAAATCCCAGTTTCTGGAAGGAAACTCCGCATTTCCATATTAGACCTGCCACCTGTCTCATATAGAGGTGGTTTGCGGTCGTCTAAGGCATAGCGATTCTGTTCAAACAACTTACTCGACAATTTACGTCAGTGGTTCTCAACCATATGCCCGCTGTCAATTATTAAATAAGGAAAAAATAAAATTATAACTGGAAAATATGCCTTCTAGTAATAATATTTATTGAAATGGTAAAAAATGTTAACATTTATGTTATATTACGAACATTTTGAGTTCCAGTGTTACCAGTGCATATTTTGTGCGTATGTTTTATGTATTCAGTCTGCTGGCGTCCGCGCGGTTAGCCTAGTGGCTGTGCGCTTCGCAACCATATGCCTGGGGAAGGAGTGTCCTAGGCTTGATTCCCGTTGTAGACGTGAGGAATTTGAGGATCTTCCTCAGGCATAGCCAAGTTAGCCGATCTAGGGAGTGGAAAATAGGGTTTTTCCCAGTTTATCCTGGGGTTTTTCATTCCGCAAAGCAGGCAAACCAGCACTAGAGAACTCAACACTATAGGACATAGGATACACCGTGCCGTAGGGCTGACCACCTTATCCTGTGAACGGTTTGAAGTCCGATGATTAATGAACCCTCGACACCGCAAGGTAATAGAGGGTAAAAGGAAGATGAGATGAGATGAGTCTGCTGGCAACCGTGCGCTTGGGAAATGTGCCACCACTTCACCGGTGTTGACCATATACTGTTTTCTCGTGTTTAAAAGTTTGCCCCAAAATGAGTAATACAAATAAAAAGCAACGAACCTATAAATTCAACAGCGATTGGAAGAAGTCTATTGTTTTATCCAGAGTAAAGAGAATTGTTTTGGCTTATTGTGCGATGGTTTAACTTACTTTATAATAAATGTTACATGTGTATTTATCCTACTTTCATAGTTAATTTGTTACTTGTTATTATTTGATATGACAAGCAAGTATAAATTTTCATAGAAAAAAATACTGGTGCCCGTCACTTGTCTTCCCAATCTCGAATGTGCCCGCGACTACAACCAGGTTGAGAACTCCCTGATTTACATGATAGTGAACTACGTCCTTTCTACAAGGACTGCCGATATGATTTGAGGAAAACGAATGCACAAATCCTGATGTGTACTCTACGTAGAACATTTATGAAACCTTAGATCGTCGGATGAAGGCAAGACAAACAAATTTCATACCGAGACTGGCTAACGGAGGATTTTACTTCTTCCGAAAACTCCGGTATTTCATCTTGCATAACAGGAAAACGGGTCAGAAGAAAACACGCAATTTGAACACATAATATGCACTCGCCTCATAGCCTTAGTTGATTCTGTGGTAAATCCAAAAAAAAAAAAAAACTTATTAGGTGTAGTTTAAGAAAATGAATAACTATTTTGAATTCGTTTTATTCCTCTAGCACTTATTCTTCATAATGAGGAATTTTACGGAAGTGATATTCAGAATCATTGCAAACATTTGTCGAAGCATCCCAAATTTTGTTACAGTGTGATCATTTTCAGATACGAAATTAATTTCGAAATTTTACAAACCAGTGATTCATATGTTTAGATTTGATAATAATAATAATAATAATAATAATAATAATAATAATAATAATAATAATAATAATAATAATAATAATAATAATAATAATGTCTACTCAAGATAGATACTGTAATATTATAGTAGATAGTGAAATTCATCTATGAATTCCACCACAACCTTGCTTACTGAACTCTTGATGCGGCATGAAAAAAAAAGTCCCGTGTCTGGTCATTTTTCTAATCCTTATCACTACCAGCATAATAATGAACGATAGGTTTACAATTGTTGATAAAATTCACATTTGAAAAAAATTCCGAAAACAGTTCTACTTGTAATTATATGGTGATAATAAATGGAATCATTATATAAATTATATAAAATGTGATTATGAATTATAGTTTTGATTATGATCTCCAATTATTTCCATTCTTTGTATTAATAAAAAACTGTGTGAGTTCTGGAACAGGCTGCTTTATTTTTTCTGGAGATATTCATTTTAATAAAGTCTGAAAGAATAAATCTCCGAAGTTAATAAAGAGCTTTAACTAAATTGATATACTTATCGGAACAGCAAGATAATATAAAGATGGTCTTGTGGTATTAGGTGTGTGTGTGTGTGTGTGTGTGTGTGTGTGTGTGTGTGTGTGTGTGTGTGTGTGTGTGTGTGTGTGTGTGTGTGTGTGTGTGTGTGTGTGTGTGTGTGTGTGTGTGTGTGTGTGTGTGTGTGTGTGTGTGTGTGTGTGTGTGTGTGTGTGTGTGTGTGTGTGTGTGTGTGTGTTCCTTCAATCTATAGATTTAGATGATATTTAAAGAGACGGGAGAATGCTTGATATTTAGTTCGTGCACTAGAGGGCAGCACTACACATTCCACTAGAATTTCATTCAAGGGTATGCGCTGTTGTACAAAGTATTAAAAATTAATATATCGATTGACTTTTGTCAGCTTGATCTCACTGGAGGCGGGGGTTGTGCCTAATACATATTAAATTCGCAGGAAAGTTGAACACAAAAGGATGGATGAACTAAAGTCGCACAAAACTACTTTGCTCTCATATCTTCTTTACTGAAATTTGGTGTGAGTGGAGGTCATATTGAAGTTGCGCACATCAACGATCTCTCGTTATGAGGGATGATGATTACTCACTGCGTACAAGCCGATTACTGTGTGATCACGCTTTATGAATTCCGGACTGCCATTATAGTTCCACCTACGAATATTTAATATGCGTAGGAGTCACAAGGCTGTTTTAATGGAAATAAGACGTTCATTTCTTTCGTGGGAGCATTGTGTGAAAAATCACTACTGCTTTTCATCCGGCTGAAATTTTTACGAGCAGCGAGCATGTAATTATAACTGCGAACCGATGCAGCACACACTCGGACACTTCTCGAGGCTTTGATGGACTGGGGACAAAGCCGAAAGGTAATTGAATTTTCTCGTCATTAATCACGTGGCCGACATTCGCATTTCACGCTTCCCTGCCCTCAGTATTAGAAATTGTTTCGTATATTTTTATCAACGTGGAGCGGGGTGGGCTTAAAGAGGAGTTTCTTTCTTTGAACGCAATTGGTCGAACACTGTCCACAAAGTCCACAGTTTTATTGAAATTGTCAAGAGCAGTGCAACATATTCAAGAAACTATTACGAAACTTCCCTAACAATCTTCAGTGTTTCTGTAATCAATACTGTGTACACTTAATCTGCACGTACTCAAACTATCAGACGAGACTGTCACATTTCTAAAAGTACATACAGGCAATCAATAATGATGGATTCTCTAATGTCGGAATTCAAGATAGCACACAGACAATGAGCAACATTTCCTGCTATGAATGAGTATCACGCCATATTATAGTACATGAGCGTTTTCTATTTTTATTTAGAAATAACACAAATCTTTCATTTAAAATTAATAATTATATCACACTTTTATTACAGAGTTGAAATCTGATTTTATCTATAAATCGTCGAGTTCGCAAGATTGCATCTATTTCAAATGCAATTATATAAGTTTCGTCATTTTAAAAATTTCATATAATAATAAACTGAATTTAGCATTGTGGCGTCATCCAATATTGATTGGTCTTTTATAAATCATTTCCTTTTCGAACGAAATCTTGTCTATTGCACCTTCGTTTACGATTTTAATGAAATTATGAAATAAAACAGGCTATCAAGGAATAATTCGAAATTTACATAATCATCATTTTATAAAATGAAGATTATATAAACACCGTTTGCGATAAATATCAAAATCATAATATCTATAACGGAATGACTTAAAATCATAATACATTCAGCAAAACGTTAGAATTACTTGAGGGAAAAAACTTAATACGCATTCATGTATTCTTTTTATGTTATTTTGGAATCTCGCGCCAGCACACATAAACAAAGAATCAGAAATTTTTTCTCTGCCCTTTATTTTTATTACGTATTAATCCCACTCAAACGTGAAAGTAATAGTATATTATGACATGAATATGTTAAACCCTAAAACTGAACCGGGAGATCATACTTTTCGGTTATCTTCAGGTGGACCAGTTAGTAAAATGCTGGTTTCACTCCGGAAGGTGAAATTCGCTTGATAAGTAAATACATTCAGAAATATCCATCAGAGCTTTTCGATGAACACTGGAGACGCTAGCTACTGGGGCCAATCAGTCAAGCAAAATTTGATTACATTGCTAGTTATATTGCGATTGTCCCGTCTTATTTTAATAAAGAAATAAAAAACTTCATGAACATTATAAAAAAAAAGAAAAATTAAAATTAGAATAAAAATACTTCCAGTTTATAATGGCATTTGAATATCCAAAAGCTCTCAAAAAGTATAAATTGACAGGTCTAATAAAGCTCAAAAAGTAAACAAATCATTCTGAGCACTGATGTTTATATCAGGGTCAAAATCCGTGTATTTTTAGCGATGTAAAACGGAAACAAATGAGAAATATTTTGGCTAACACTAATTCAGTGAATGCAAACACTAATTAATATAAGTATCGTCTACTTATGTAATTTGCCCTTGGTTTTAATGATCATTAAGGGATTTCAATAGATCGACCATTTAAATTTTTGTTCCGGACAATGATAGCGTATAAAAGATACCAAACAGACAGACGCATGCATAGAGAGAGAGAGAGAGAGAGAGAGAGAGAAAGAGACTGCTTGCAATGATCACTATCTTATTCACAGAGTGAGATATCAAAATTGTTTTGAAAAAAAAGAAATGAACTGATTATTTTTATGCTGCAATAAACTTTTTGATATCAACATTCTTCACCTCAAAAAATATTGGAAAATAGAAAAATAATAACATATTTTGATCTGCGAACAAAATAACAAACAATGTTTATTTCAACTGTCTGATTCTGAGCACTATTCAATATAATAAACCTCATATTTTGATATCTAGGAAAGAAAACATGAGATACTCTACTCCAGGAGTCGGGAACCGGCGGCTCTTGGCTGAACAAAGTGCGGCTCTTTTATATTTAATTAAAAGATACATAATTAATACAAACAACTAAATATAGTTTTTTGATACTGTCTGTTCGTGTCGCTAGATACCATGCATGTGATATGTGTTACGCATGAAATTTTATGACACGAACAACTGGCAACTACGTTATATTTGAAATACCGCTAAATGTTAACCCTGCCTAAAGTAACTAGCGCCACGGCGAAAATTTGAACTAATTGATCATCTGTCCTGTCAAACACCACGGTTTTAGATACATACGGATTTAACTGTCAAAATAAATATTCTGTTAATTAACTTATTTATTGTAGTACTAAACCGGTGTTTAATTTACTGTCAGGTAATGTAATGCACAAATTAATTTTTATTGTGTTATTATGTTGAATTTGTGCTTTTACTTGCAGGTGAATTTGTGATAATAACCCTCCAAATATGAGTTCAAGAAAAAGAAAATAAATGATGAAAACAGAGGATTCAATAAAATGTGGATAGAGAAATTTGCATTTATAGAAGTAAATGGAAATCCGCAATGTTTAATTTGCCATCTACGACTTCAAAATAACAAATCAAGTAATGTCGAATGACATTTTAGAGGAAAACATTTAGACTTCAGTAAAATATATCCTGAGGGTGATAATTGAAAAAAAAAAAAGCTATTGAAGAATTACAAAAGAAAACATTGCTTCAGCAAAGAAAATTGTCAACTTGGACGAAATTTTCGTCGAATACTACTGAAGCAAGTTTTTTGTTATCCCTTGAAATAGCAAAAGTGGGAAAACCTTTAACCGATGGTGAATTTCTAAAAAATTGCATGTATAATGTCTCTGAAATTCTATTTAAGGATATGAAAAATAAGGACGAGATACGTAAAAAAATTAAAGATTTACCTCTTTCGGCTAGAACTGTCAACGAACAGATTGTAACAATTTCTGCAGAAGTTTCAAATATGCAAATTATGGATATTAATTCTGCGGATTTTATATCTATTGCGGTTGATGAATCAAATGATATTTCCGATAGGGCACAATGCTGGGTGATGGTTAAATATATCACATCTTCCGGTATTCGAGAACTTCTTGATCTGCTAACACTTAAAGAACACACTACAGGTCAAGATATTTCAGAAAACCTTCTAACAAGTTTACAGAATAAAAATAAAAATATTAATAATATAGTATGCATTGAGACCGATGGCGCGGCTTCTATGATTGCGAAAAATAAGGGGTTTGTTAAATTATTCTCCGCTCATATTCCACGTGGAGTTATTTCATTTCATTGCATTTTGCATCAAGAAGCTTTAGTTGCAAATTCTTTGGGATTATTACCACAACTAAAAAGAGTGGTGGATGTTGTTGTGCCAATGATCAATTTCATCAGATTTCAGGCGTTGAATCACAGACTTGTTGACACATTTATAGAGCAACTAGGTAGTCAACATAAACATTTAGTGACATTTATATCTGTACGATGGTTATCAAAGAGGAAAAACATTAAAACATTTTTTTTTCAGTGCTTAAAAGAAGTAATAGTTTCATTAACCACTAAAAATTATAACGTAAATCATGTAGAACTTCTCAGTAATCCCGAATGGATAAAAAAGTTTTGTTTTTTACTTGATATGACAGAACATTTTAATAAGCTAAATTTAAACTTGCAAGGGAAGGGAAACACAGTATTACAATTACTAGAGGAAGTACTTACGTTTGAACAGAAACTAAGAGTGTTTTTCGAAGGTGTTACTGAAGAAACATTTATATATTTTGAAAATCTAAACAAATTATAGATTGAATTTAAATCAAGAAAAAGTTTATTGCAAAATATTCGCTGAAATGATTACTGTAATTTTAGATTCATTTACAAGCAGATTTCAGGATTTTAAAAAACAGCAGGAGATGATGAAATTTATATTACATCCGCTAAATTGCAATTTAAATGTAACACGTTCATTGACAATCACGCGATATCGCGCGATGCGAGCCCTCACCAAACGACCGATCACGCGTTATCGCGTGGACGTCGCTAACTAAATAAAAAAGTAAAAAAAAAATTGGCTACCACACGAAATTCCAATTTTCAGCTTGGCAATGAAAGTGTTAATAGATATTGAAGCTTTTCCCGGAATATCAATTGCAGAACTACAAATGGAGCTTCTGTAAATTCAGAATAAAAGCATCTGGGTACAAAAACTTCAGGAAATGGTAATACAAAATGAAGAAAAATAAGGACACTATGGAAGAAACACCACAGGAAATTATATTTAAATTTTGGAATTCTTTCCTAACTAATTATTCAAATGCCAGGCGACTTGCTTTTGAGGGTTTGACTCTTTTCGGTTCAACGTACAATTGCGAGCAATTTTTCTCTTCAATGGATTACATTAAAAATAAGTATAGGAACAAATTGACCGATGAAAGTTTGAAAGCCGAATTTCTATTAAAGTGCACGACATACAGTCCAGATTTAAGTAAATTGGCTGATAAGATGCAAAATCAAAAGTCTCATTAGTGAGTTTTAAATTAAAACAATCAAATATCTATTAAAATACATATTGTATTTTTGTTCGGACTAATTCTTTTTGCAATACAAATTCTGACTTTTTTGCAATATTATACTTACTTAAACATGTTTTGTGATTAAAAACTTAATCAAACTTAATGTTGTTTTATTTATTGAACATATAAAAAATTTATATGCAAACATAAAAGTGGTATTTGATATCTGGATGTACTGAATTAAAAACAAATTTACCTAAGTTTGAACTAACTGCAACTTTGAGTCACCAGGAAAAATCGAATTGAAGTTACGGCTCCACGGCTCCCAAAATTTTGTTTTAATTAATTTTTTTGGTGGAATGGCTCTTTGGTTCAAAAAGGTTCCCGACCCCTGCTCTACTCCGTATGTCTTAATAAGGCCATTATATAACTTCATTCTTCGTGGGACTCGACAGCCTTTTAGTGGAAGTTCATCTTCGAGGTGATTATGTTTTTGACACAAGAGCCGCTGAATGATAAAATGTGCCACTAAGAACGAAACAGTCGAGCAGAACCTTGAAAGATGAAACGAAGTTAAGGGGAGGGGCTTTTTGTGACGTAATGAAACAATTTGATTGAATGGTTAGTGTACTGGCTCTAATCAAGGGGCTATAAATTCAAGTCGTCCTGCAGTGAGTCTGGATATTTGTGAATGTCTTTAGGTGGGAGAGGAAGTTCATGGTCCTGTGGGAGCCACACCACCCTGAACACTGAACGGCGAAATTGGTCTAGAAACTATTCTCTACAGTAGGGTTCCGAATTTTGGTTAAAAACACAAACTAATATAATTAAAAAAAGTCTTAGTCCCAACATCCTACTAATTTGCTGCAGGTTTACAATCATTCTTGGGTGCGAGTCACATTAAAAAAAAATCGGTGCCATTTGCAATCAAAGAATTAGATCCCGAACCCTGTCAGATATCCTTAAATGATTTTAAAACTTTTGTAACCGAAGATGAATTATGCCTCTTCAAAAGAAAATAAGGGAGGGGAAGGGAGGTGATTTTCACAGCAGTCGGATTTTTCATTCTCAAAATCTGCCTAAACATTCAGATAGGTGTATGTTTACAGTAAGATCAATTGACAGGATAAGTAAACATACTGAAGAAAGTTTTTTCACTTGGTTTTAATTTTTTTTCTGAACCAAATCGAATAAAGTATATGCTAATCCCTAGCATGATAAAGTTTTTAAAGTTGCCATTCTTCTGCAGCATCTATTAGTTGTTTCAATGTTCGATTATTAAGTTGCCATACCAACAGTTTGCACTGCAACAGTCATAATAAAAATAACCTTCTTACACATATAATTCCAAATTCTCTGGCATATAAATTAACCTTTTCTTCATGAAATATGATCTCCTATAGTCTAGTGGTGGAGTGCCTTCAGAAATAACTGTTTGGTCCTATATAAACAGTGCTGCTCCCGGGAGCGAAATTCGTTTTAATAACTTTCAGCTATCAAAAATTATGGCAGACCAAACAGTAAAGATAACTCAAAGCGATACTTAATTCACAATACACAGAAAATGGACAATGTCAAAACTATTATTATAAAATATTTAAAAATGGTGTAGAGGTCACCAAGTCAATTGTATCCACGTCGTACTATAAACCTTCCTTGTATCTGTTTAATAATACAAAACACAAGAAAACTATTCAGACAGATCACTTAACAACCTCCTTGCATTAGAACAATCTTCTTGCACAAGCTACACTTTAATAAGTTATGTTTTTCGATCGATAAGATTTACAAACAGAAGACATTAAATTGGTATAAAAGTCTGGATTTGTTATTTTCTGGTAACCTTTTTAAATCAAGTGTAATTTGAAACGTAAAACTAAGGCAATAACTCTTCAGAATATTATCTTCAAAAGTAATCAACAACATGATTGCTTGCAAAGAATTGGATATTCAATCCAAAACACAGGACTTTCTCAAATTACGTGATTTTAATAATGCATTATTTGTTTCGTTTTGCAGTTGTTTATATTCATGTAAAAGAGCAGTTTGCATCGAAAGATAGAAGAGCAATAATCCAAAAAAGGAAAATATCAGATCAAAACTCACATATCTGCAACTCGTTTTTCAACAGCGTTTTGTATTTCAGTTAAGCAAAGAATTCAACTGTTTCCTTCAGAGGCTGTTGCACTTTCTCATCTTCATATCTCGTCGATATATTAGCGCATTAAAACACGCCCGTCAATATTTTACTTGAGAGGTAGTCAACTTCATGACTGACTACGAAGATTTGTATGCATTCAACAATCCAGTCACGTGAGATTCCAGCGTGGAATATCGATATTTGCACCGCTCTAGACAAAGGCTGATTTATGAAATACAGAAGGAAAGCTGCGTTTATCGATAGCAATAAAACCTTTCTTGGCAAATTTGCACTCTTCAAGAGGTATTGAAATCGAAGATATCTCCAAGCAGAACTGGCATCAATGAAGCTATACTATGAAAGCATGTAAGAATTGTATACACGACTAGTGGAAATGTGGCCGTCGATATAGGTGACGTGACCAATAGTGTAACGTCATCTCAACCCATTGATAAGGGAAATTTTTTTTATCACTAGCAAACTCTCTTGATATACTTTTGCAAAATCGAATTAACCCAAAGCTACAAGTCTTCATTAATGTGAAGGCTTCCGTCTCTGTGTTGTTAAAAGATTTAGGTGTTTTCATCACGACTTCTGTTTCTCCACTTCTGTGAAAAAACTAAGAAACCGAGAGATAAGATGTTCTAAGAAACATCTTGGACTTTCTTAAATATTTACCTTAAAGGAAATTGATTACTCTGACTGCGTCGGTCTAATAGTAACAAATGACGCCTTGCCTTGCACGCGACCACATACGATACTCCTGGTGGGAGAATGACAAATCCTCACGAGCTTCTTGTTCTAAGAAAGTTGCCAAATATTTACGACCGGAAACAACTGAGATGGAGTGTGTCTGTTGATCGATACTCTTTCTCCTGGTCGACTAACACTGTCACAACGCACTCGCCTCAAAGCAATGAACTTTGTTTTCTGACCCAGAAACGCACATCAGATCCCACGCTTCTGTCTGATGGATAGGTTTGGTTGATTTTGTTGTTGTTTATTTTGCAATGAAACAAAAAAAGCACAAACGAAGACGGCAGCGCAATATATTAGGATGGTATGTATTCATTAAACTGATCCACACAGATGTATATGATGAAAAAAAAATACCAGGAAAAACCCGTACTGGCAAAACATCAAAATGCTTTTATACACGTAGAGCTAAAAAAAAGATCATTTTATCCTTAACCAACTTTTAGAAATCGGGGGACAGACGTTCTCCACTGTTCACCATCGGCAACAGCAGAGTTCAGGAGAATTTTATAAATTTCAAGACACGGGAAAAGAGTACCGCAGATGATTGTCCTGTGCTCGTGATCCGAAATCGTAACACCTATATTGATTACTGAAATAGTAGAGTTCTAGAATTGAGATTTTTGATAATTAAAAACCTTAGTTAGCGGGAGGAGATAGAGAAACATTTGCCTGCGCCAAAATTCGATTGACTTGGAAACCGGCTAGAGGGAAAAAAAAAACAAATTAGTCAGCGCCTAGAATTGAACCTCTAGCAAAACATTACTGCCTGGAATGTACAGGCAATCTTAATATTTTTGGTTCGATTAAAGTATGAAATGATTAAAATAATAAGTCTTGAAAGGTGTTTTAAAAATCTTATTTTAAAATTATAATATAATTCCCGCGTCATTTTTCAATATAGCTTAAACCTCTGTTCCATTCTTTGTGTGTGTGTGTGTGATTTGCAGATCTCATGAACAGCAAAGCTCGAGCATGATATAAATAATAATTTTAAGAATTTCTCATATACTTCAAGCTGAGCATACGTATTATTTAATATTTTATTAAGCAGCTTCCTGTTGTTCAGAAATTAAAACTGCTGAATATGATTTGTTTCATCCCCATAGAATTCAAATGAACTGTAAATAGCTGACTGCAGTTCATCGATTAATCCCGATTTAAACTCTTCTTCTTCTTCTACAATTTCTTCACTTAAGTGGGGTCATTATTGATGATGAGTCTCCTCCACATCCTCCTGTCTTGGGCTGTCACCACATCCAAGTTCTTCATCCTCAAGTCCTCTTCGACCAGCTCCCGCCATCTCTTCTTTGGCCGCCCACGCTTCCTCCTTCCTTGCACATCCATCTGCATGACCCTTCTTCCCACATATTCGTCCTCCCTCCTCATCACATGACCAAACCATCTCAACCTTGCCTCCTGTATCTTCGCTCCTAAGTTCGTAACTTTCACTGTTCCCCTTACATAGTCATTTCTCAGATGAGCCTTTCTGGTCACACCGCACATCCACCTAAACGTTCTCATCTCTGCTACTTCCATCCTGCTGATGTTATTTTTCCTCAGGGCCACAGTTTCTATAGCATACGTCATAGCTGGCCTCACTACTGTCATATAGATTTTGCCTTTCAGATTGATCGGCACCCTCTTATCTCATAACACTCTAGTTCTTCCAACCTGCTTGTATCCTGCATCCCACTTTCTTCTCAGCTCTTCCATCTTCTTCCACTGTTGAACCTAAATATCTAAAGTCCCTCATCTTCCTGATGACATTTCCTTCCAGCTCCAGATCTGTCTCCTGGCCGCCTCCAACTGTGCAACACATATACTCTATCTTACTTCTGCTCAGTCTCATACCTCTCTTCCAGTACTTTTCTCCATCTTTCCAGTTTAGTTCCCGCTTCTTCTCTTGAATCTGCACACAGCAAGATGTCATCTGCATAAACATTGTCCAAGGCGCATCTTCTCTCACCTCCTCCGTCACCACCTCCATCACAATTTTAAACAGAAACGAACTTAATGCTGACCCTTGATGCAAGCCAACTGTTACTTGAAAAGTTTCTGTCTGTCCCAGACAGGTCCGAACACTTGTCTTCACATTTCTGTACATCTCACCAACCTGACATATTTCTCCGGAACCCTCTTCTCCCTCAGACACCTCCAGACTTCTTACCTTGGCACTCTGTCGTATGTTTTCTCCAGATCAATAAATGCCAGCTGTAGCTCCCGTTGTTTCTCTCGAAACTTTTCCATCATCTGCAGTAATCCAAAGATAGCATCTGTTGTTGATCTACCAGGCATGAAGCCAAATTGTTCCTTTGCAGTCTCCACCTCCTTCCTCAATCTTCCATCAAGAACCCTTTCTAGAATTTTCATTGTGTGGGACATCAACTTTATTCCTCTGTAATTTTTAAAGTCTTGTGCATCCCCTTTACCCTTGTAGATGGGGACAAGAGTACTCTCCCTCCATTCCTCGGGTATATTTTCCTATTGGCAAACTTTCATGAAGAGGTCCCGCAGCAGGTCAATTCCCTCTTCCCCCAGTGCCTTCCATGCCTCCACTGGAATCCTGTCGGGACCCACCGATTTTCCATTCCTCATCCTCTTCATGGCCTTCGTCACTTCCACTTTACTGATGTTCGGCACCATCCCCTCAGAAGGCTGCCCATCTTCTCTGTGAGTCCTTGCATTTTCCTCATTCAAAAGTCTCTCAAAGTATATTCTCCATCTGTTTCTTATGTCCACATCCCTCCATAATACACTCTCATAATAATAAAATGAAGTAACCGCAGTCATTTTTAAGAAAATATTACAAAAAAAATACGAATTTTCAAGTGAAAAGAATGTTTCTTTTACAAATATTTTAATTTCTTAAAATTTCTTAAATATTTTGTATCTTCTTTCCTGTCTATCCAGATTTCTCATTAAATCTCAAAAGTGCGCCAAGGCATATATTCGAAAGTTAAAATATTATTATCGCATTTAGCTGTACTACAAGTCTGTCTTAAGTGTCCTTTCCTTCGTAATTGAACCTACGGCCGAACTATATCCAATGCAACTCTGTTTCTGATTACGCTATTAATAGAAGTCCTCTAGTGGTTCATTCATGTGTGGCATTTAGTTAGCAAGCTTTCACAACAACACATTGTGGTCGGTTCCTCATTCCGAGCTCAAACTTTAAAACTTTTAAATTCCGTTTGGAGAGAAATTCTTCGTGGAAGTTTTCTTTATCCTCGAAAGAGGTAAAAAATTATGTTTACCGAAAACAAAACTTTATCCTTTGCAGGAAGAATATTACGAAGTTTCCTGGAAGTTGGATGACTTCCAAGACGTTTTGTCATCAGAAATTCAACCATTCGTAAAGACGTAGAGTTATTTTTATTGAAACTCCGTGATCTATGGCTTCAAAGCTGAAGAAACTGCCAATATTTCTTTGGGATTAAAATATTTTGGCAGCTCTCCGCCCAGTGCACAAATGCTATGAGAAATGAGTTTCTTCCTTAAACTTTTGTCCGTTTTTTTCTGCTTTATTCATCTGTTTATCGATTGGTTTATTGCATTTATTTATCGATTCCTACTGCTTTAAAAAAAAGAAATAAAATTAGAACCATTGAATGTCTGCTTTTTTGCATTGAATCATTTTATTTTCCAACCAACAAGGAAGCATGTTGTAGGCACGGAATTTCCAAACGATTTATATCAATAGTTCGAAGCGTTAACCTTTGATCTCCAGAGTCGACAGGTGGCGTGACGTGTGTGACTAAGATGTCCAACTTAATGAATGTCTCGGCAAGACGGAGGTTACATTATTCTGCTGTTTCCTCCCCCACTCCCCTCAGGAACATTATGCACGTCTCATTAGCGTTATGGCACAAAAAAAAATGGGTTGGATCTAAATATACACGCGTCCGTTATACAGAGCAGACGCCACATCTCCGCCCTTCGACATTTGCTTCAAAGACGAGTTTCTAATTACAGCTTAGCAGCGGATGTCTTCAATCATGAAAATCATTTGCATCTGGAATTGGAATGGACTTCAATTACTTGGTCCATCGTAAATGCTTCTGATGTTTCGTTTCTTTGTGCTCGCTCTCTTTCTCTGTGTGTGTGTGTGTGTTTGCCGGGTGACTAATTAGCGAACACACCCACCCAAGGCTTCTCTGAATATTTTTGGAGATTCTTCATATCTACAGCGTACACTTTCAAAAGGGAAGGCTTGTCCTGTCACGTGATAAAAAGTTTTATAATTGCTGATTTTTCAGCCCAGTTGCAACGAAAGTAGAAAATCTGCATTTTCAGGTTGAATTGAACTGAAAGAAATAACTCAAAGGCAGAGCCTTTACTGCCGAAATCTTTGAAGTGTATTGATGTTCACTGTAGAAAATAACTCAAAAAGAACCGAAGAAGAACTTAGCCATGCACTCTCGGGTATTACAGGACTCAGTAATTCGGTAGGGAGCAAAAATATTATAGATTTCAATAGTCTTGAGCAAAACATATCATTCACAAGCCAATTATATCATATAAATATAGCACTAAATGCACATTTAACTGCAAATATTAAATCTGCTAATATACAGTATTTACACCTACCTCTTACTTCTTTTTAAGGATAGATTTTCTGTTCTTTATTTAATATATATATATATATATATATATATATATATTTTCATTCTTTAATAAATCCTATTTGAAAAAGATGATCATTTGTTGTAACAGTGTTTTTCGTCTTTCATCCTGAGAACGAGATTAAGATTTAATCTCGCACTACTGGTAACTTCACTGCTATGTGACGTCAGAGGGGCAGATTATTGACTTATATATAGCCGATTATGTGGATGGAAGAAGGATCCTAGGAGAAAATTTCAGAGCCTTGGTTTTTTGTAAACGATGAAGGCATAAACAAAATCGTTTTATGTCCGCGTTGCTGGTGATGGTTTGTGTAAAGCGCGTCTATAAACACACATATTAACTTTCGTTCCATTTTCTCATTCGTCAAAGTTTCACGTAGTAATCCTAAGTACCAAACTTTGAAAATCCCAAAGATTTAATAGTTCTTATTGTTGCCAATGGAAACCATACATAATCCCAATTTGTAACGATATCGTTATGTAATGACGCATGCTTAAATAATTAAGCAGTGGAAGATTAATTCCTTTCATTAGCCCAAATCTTTGTTCTTCAGATTGATCAGAAAATCTTTTTCGCTCTCAATTATTAAAATCCTCAGATATAGCTGCACTAAGATGAATAGTCGCCCTTTAAAAACTTAACTTTGTGGTGAAACCGGTGAATTTAGTGCCGGTTGCTGTTGAATTCGTCCCAGAAAAATTGATGGGCACGAGACTAGTTTTCGATAATGATGTTTTTCAGATTTTGCTTCTGTCATATTTCAAGGTGAAAGTGCACTTTACGGGGTCGTTTTAATTCTGTGGTCATAATTAAAACGGTTTATTAATGCGATGGGCGTTGCAGTTGCATTTCAGGTTTCTTTTCTTTTTGGGGGGGGGGGCGATGGAGAAAAAATATAATTTTCCTCGAAAGAAAAATCCTATAGCCTCCATACAATATCGTCAGAAAGCTCACCGTCATCTGAAAAGTTTTTATAGATTGTCCTTATGCCCTATAGTCCTACACGAAATTCAAATCCCAATCATTATTCAAGTCTTTTGCTAAACTTAAGAGTACCGTTCTTCCTACTGCACAAGAGAAGACAGTAGAAAGAAATTAATTACTCACAAGCAATTTAAAAATCTAACAACCTAATTGGTTATATCTGAAAGAAATTTCAGTAGATGGTTTTGGTAACATAAGAAAATATTCATTCTGCTCTTCGCAAGAATTTCAGACGTTTTGATAAATTTACGGAGACACCGATGTGTATTCTTTTTATGCGCTGACAACTACCTATGAAAGATGTGCTATGATTTTTCGTTATTTTTTATCTTTTGTCACTTATATATATATATATATATATATATATATATATATATATATATATATATATATATATATATATATATATATATATATATATATACAGTATATATATATTACATAATCCGAAACATTCTTCTCTAGAGACCAAACATGAGTTTGAATTTGTCTTCCCCCTCTCCAAAAACAGGGTTTCTGAAAATTCTAGGGTTAGATCATCCTGCTTATTTGAGACGTGAAGTAGCTTGAAAAAAACCATGTATGTTCATTAGAATCGGGTTTTCAATTATCTAAACGATAACCGACTATAGCTGACCTTAGGCTTGTAATGCTATGCTAATATAATGGTTTTACAATTTTTGTTCGAAAAGAATGGGTTTTCCTCAACACACTATCAGGTTGATAGCCAACTTGTACAGGAAGCAAGAAGCCATGGTAAGAACAGGTATTGTATTTGCTGATTGGCTTCAGGTTGGAAAAGGAGTAAGGCAAGGATGTTTACTTTCTCCTCACTTGTTTAGTATATATACGGAGGACATCATGCGTGAAGCATTGGATAAGCTCAAGACCGGAATTAGGATAGGAGATAGATTGATCAGTTATCTGAGGTATGCTGATGATACAGTACTCCTTTGTAATGACATTGAAGAACTAGGACAAATTCTTGACAAATCTATCAAGATCAGTAATAACAGAGGACTTCAACTCAATCCTAGCCAGACAAAGATTATGGTTTTCAAAGGAAATACAAACAGAGAAGTTTTTCAGAAACAAATGTACCTTAATGGAGAAATAATTGAGGAAGTCAGTAGGTTTGAGTACCTGGGATCCATTATTAATGTGAAGAATTGCTGTTCAGAAGAAGATTAGGAATGGCTAAAACAACAATCTGTCTAAAACCTGGAAGGATGGATCTATCTCCATGGGAACAAAGTTGACGATTTTGGATGCAGTTGTTTTTTTCCAACAGCGACTTGTGGATCTGAGACTTGGAACCTAAAGAAATAAGATAAGAAAATATATCTGCTTGTGAGATGTGGCGCTACTGAAGGCTGTTGAGGATATCATATACTGAAAGGCGTACAAATAAATGGGTGTTAGAAAAGATCAGTAGAACTTTAAGGCTCCTTAAGAATATTTACAAAAGAAAGTTGAAATATTTTGGACACATAGAAAGAATGGAAGGGGGACTTCTGAGAACAGTAATAGAAGATAAAGTTCCTGGAAAGATAAGAAGGAGTAGACCATAGATGAAATGGATGGTATGTGTGAAGCAACTAATCTTCAGAGAGCTGATGTCTCCAGAAAAGCAAACAACACAACTACATGGCGAGGCCTGGTGTGACACATCACCGAGTATCGGAGTGACCATACAGCATCTGTGGATGCCCAGTGAACATATAGATAGACAATTTTTGGTAATTGGATTTTATATTAAAAATGGAATGAAAACTGTTGATTTTGAAAATATTTTGTTCAATATTTCATACCTGAACGCTACAAAAGCTGTCGATTAACTCAAATTGTTTCCGGACTTAAAACGCAAGAAATAAATTTCCACTGAAGAGAAGTATACTGTCCGACCATATATCAGACCTTAGTCTGGCAACGTGCCAAGAATAGTCGATTCATGCTGAAGAGGAGATAGAAATAAACATGTATAAATTGGTCACCAACACGCAAAATCACGTGTTTATACGTAAAAATTTCCAACTGTTATACAAGCAAAATAATTTCCGCTCTAAAAACTACAATGTTCATAAAAGAAAAGTTATTTTTCCGACGTGTAATAATAAACAACTCAGCCCACAAGACGGATTGATTACCCTATTATCGGAATGGATTCTCCTTCTTTTGACAACTGCAGAAGGGTCGAAGGGTCTCGTATCTGTGAGCGTACATTAAGTGCATCTGTGGAGCATTTAGTAGTGATAATGCTTTTAGTTGAAAAGGTTTGTCTGGTCTTTTTTTTGTATGTAACGCCACCTATGAAAGATTGTAATCCTATATAGAGTATGTTACTATAGTTCGCCCACCACTTCTAGGTCCCTTCTTGGCTTTGTGCCAAGAATAGTCGATTCATGCTGAAGGGGAGAAAGAAATGAAGGATGTACGAATTGGTCGCCAACATGCGAAATCACGTGCTTTCTTGTCTGTCGCTGTACTAGTACTCGCTTGATTTTTGTTGTTCTCTTTTTGCATTATTTTTTTATTATTAATTTGTATGATGGATCCAGTACAGTCAACAAGTTCTATTGTTACACGTTTCAGTAGCTCTTGCAAAAGAATATTGAATAATGTGCTGACATTCTGCGAAAAAGAATCGTCAGAAGGCCGTCTTCTTGTTCCCCTTTCTCAAGTCATAAAACGTGCAAGTGCAATTGCGGGCGTATCGGGGTCGACTGTTAAAAGAATTCGCAGGGAATCAAAAGGTGAAGGTAAGCCAAAATTTAAATCTCCTAAAAAAAAGCGCCAGAGAAAGAAAACCATCGAAACCGTAGCTTTGAATGATTTTGATGTAGACGTTATAAGAAGAACTATTCACGAATTTTACGTGGTCGAGAAAAGAGTGCCAACTGTTCCGAAATTGATTCCTGTGCTTAAAGAAAAAAATTAATTTTTCTTGGAAAAGAGAAACTTTAAGGAAAATACTTCATGAAATCGGATTTTGTTTTAAAAAGTCCCAGAATAAAAGGAAACTTATCATGGAGCGAAGTGACATTGTTTTATCTAGAACGCAGTATTTGAGAGCAATAAGACGTTTCAGGGAGGAGAAAAGACCGATTGTATATCTAGATGAAACTTGGATTGATAGTAATTTAACTTATGGAAAATGTTGGCAGTCTAAAGAAGAATGTGGAGTGCTACAAACCGGAAATGCCTCGCGGCGCATAATAATTTTGTGTGCGGGTGGAGAAATGGGTTTTTTAGCGAATTCAAACTTACTATACAAAGCCAATTCAACTATTGGAGATTACCATGGGCAAATGAATTCTACGATTTTCGAAAAGTGGGCAGAAGAAAAACTGATTCCAAACCTTCCTAAAAATGCTGTTGTTATAATTGATAACGCTTCATATCACTCTATTCGATTAAACAAAGTTCCAAATTGGTCTAATAAGAAGCAAGTTCTTATGGATTGGCTCTCTGCAAATAACATTTCTCATTCCCCAGATATGCGAAAAATTGAATTGCTTAATTTGGTCAAAAGAAACTCGCCCACAACTAAACTATTTAAATTCGACACGATGCTCAAAGAGCATGGATTTCTAGCTTTGAGGCTACCACCATATCATTGCGATATTAATGCTATTGAGTATGTTTGGGCAGAAGTGAAAAGTTTCATTCGCCATCGCAACGTAACTGGGGATATTGACATGTCGAAACTTTTTAAGCTTTCAGAACAGGCGATTGAAAGTATTACAGTTCAAAAGTGGGGAAAATATTGCTCTCATGTCACCTCATTGGAAAATATATATTGGGATAGAGACGGAATTATCGAAGAATTGTGCGAACCGTGATCAGTGGTGATCAGTTTAAGTGAAAGTGATGGCGATTCGGACACCGATTCAGATGACTCTGAAGAGTAAAAGAATTTGACAATGGTATTTTTCCAACATTTTTTTGCATGCTATTGAGAGTCACAACAACTCATAAATAATTAATCAGTTTAGGACATTAAAGTGCCTCAGTTCTCTCAACTGTAAGTTTGGAATATCTAAGTTCATTTGAAATAATTTCTGTTTTTCTGTATAATTCTTTTTATTTTATAGAAAACTTTCTTAAAAATAAACTTAGTTACATTTTTGTTTTATGCTATAGCTTTTTTAATTTTATTAACACTCTACGTACATTTTTCCAACTGTTATACAAGCAAAATAGTTACACTTTAAAAACAACAATGTTCGTAAAAGAAAAGCTTAATTTTCCGACCTGTAATAATAAAAAAACTCAGTTTGTTTATTATTACATCCCAGAGGACAGACTGATTACCCTATTATCGGAATGGATTCTCCTTTTTCTGACATGCGCAGAAGTGTCGAGGGACCTCAAATCGGTGGGCGAACTATATCGTGAGTGAGCTAAGGATTCTTTCTTGGTTTTATTAATTTTATGATATATTTGTGCATTTTTTATTTATTTATACAAAGTCTCCCGCTCTAGAGATCAAACTTGGAACTTTTTGAAGCCCCGATCCATTAACCGGATCGGAGAGCTTGAACAGAACGATGAAGTTCATCTCCCACCTGAAGACAATCACAAACATCCAAGCCCATGGCGGGATTCGAATGAGCCTGTTTATCGGAAAACGAATACAGTAACCACTGGGCTACTGAAATTGTCCTCTTGTCACGCAGCTAAGGAATGATTTTTCAGCTGAAACAAGTTAGTCGGTCTCATAAACTGCTGGAAGAGATTCTCCTCGCAGAAACAATTACGTCATACATAAACCGGCTGAATACTCATTAGCAAAAAGAGCAGCCCGGGGAGATAGAGATAACCACCTCATCCTCTAAAAATAGGATCACAAAAACCAGTTCCTCAGGGATGCTTTGATTAATATCACACACACACACACACACACACGCGTGCACGAGCAAAATATAAATAAATTCGAAATGAAATTAATGCAAACATACTGGAACCGTCATTTTAGTTAAATGCTTTTGCAGTAGTACAGATTACTCAAAACTCAAAGTCATTTATTTTACTGATTCTGTTTCTTCTATTTTGCGGATTCGGTGATGGATGGGTGCTGGTTATTTCTTGTGTTTTAGGTAGAAGCTATAGATGACGGCCTTAGCGCAGATGAATAGGAAATTGCAAATTCTGTGTCTGTTTTCTTCTATATGGACTAAATATCAGTAATCGTCTTGCTGCTGCGTGCGTAGTTACAGGTGCTAGAGGCAATATTCGGGACATAGGTGAGCATCGCTTTTTTTTGCGGACAGGTTAAATATGTGTGTTCCAAGGTACCTGAAACTATGCAGAATAGACCCAGATCCGTTTCTCTGAGCTGAAATTTATAGAGCTTAGAAGAAGTTGGCAAGATGTTATGCCATAGTCTCCACTGTATGTCGGAATCTGGTTTGGCACACTTCAATTTATATGGCACATTGAAAACTGAGTGGCAAGTACAGCCTTGTAGATGAGAGGGTTAAGGATGCATATACGATGGGCGAAGTTGGAGGCACTGACATGAAGAAGTGGTATATTTTCTTGTAGTTGGAGGGAAGAATTGGAAGTGAGGCTTCAGATGATACAAGATGAAATATCGGCTCCGAGCTGTTTCTAGAAGGAATACGATTTCCCTGAGGTGTAGTGATATCTAGGTTGGCTTTTATAATATCAGCTTGCATCTGTTGATATTGCTTTTCAGTCTTTGGGTTCTTCATTGGTAGGCTTGGGAATGTTTTCCACTTTAGGGTCTGGGTCAGGAGGTCCCTACGATTCTTATTCCTGCCCAGTTTAGGGTAAAGAAAGGTCTGGCCAGTTGTAAGACTTGTTATGTCTCTGTTCGAAAATAGTGTTCTGTAAGTACAGCTGACTCTGTTGATCCTGTCAATGTGTGATGAAGTTCTATGTTTTTCCACCGCTGTAGAGCATCTCTGTAAAAATGAGGTAGTTTAGAAGGAGATGGTGCAGAACTGGCCATTCGGAGGATTGTGGAAAGTGTAAGTCCTCTAGTGGATGATTTCGTGATGTAATCGAAGGTGGTCACATAAGAGTGATTGGACAGAAGTGTCGATAGGAGGAAGATTATCCTCAAGGATCTAATCATCTTGTTTTCAAGGGAAATCAGGCCTTGACCTCTCTCTCTCTTTATGGTGATTCCACACGCCTCTTATAAGGAAATTAAAGGTGCATTTTACACTTCAGAATATAAACGCCGATAATATGCAAACCAAATAGATTATACATATTCGTCATTCTGGTTGCAGAGAACCAGAATCACATGCAAGGCCTGCGTTAGAGTTCAGTCTAATGAATTCGCTCCAGCAAGTTGCAGTCAGTGTTTTGCAATGGATGGTGAGTTCAGGTTTAATGAATTCCGATACACGTTAATAACTCGCATCAGTATATATCATTGCATGTAATTGCCAACGGAAAAGCACGTGATGATCGTAGACTTAATCCAAGTAGCTTTTCCTGACTTGAATTCATGTCATAGAATAGTTATTTTTCTTCGTCGCCGCTCTTTGTGAGCGTCATGCACCACTAAATGAAGGTGGGAGATGAAGATCTGTCAGTTACCAGAAACTCAAGTAAAACATCTGCATCGAGTTGCGCTGATACCTGGCTGTATATCACGGACTGCAGTGGACGAACGAAGGTGTCTTCCAAGCAGCTTTATGGAGGTTCATCATCGACGATTGGTGTTTAGTCAGTAGTTTCTACTATACGAGATAAGTTTATTTCTCTTATGTGTGCTTTTCAGTTATCACTAGAATCACCTGTTTGCCAATCAAAATTCCCGAACAGTTATTCAGTGAAGTCATCATCAGCAATACTCCATCAAAGTATGGACAGATATCATAGAAGAAAGACAGATTAATAGGAGCGTATAATTTTCTAGACTCGTGGAACTTCCATACGAAACTTGATAGAAAATATCTTCCATGATGTACTCTATGATTGACTCTTGACGAAAAACATGTCTGTCATGAACGAGAGATCCTCCTCACACTGTAACCGTGATGCCTGATGGTATCTAAATGAAAGCTTTCGTAAGAGATGGATTAGTCAGGTGACCAATTACATGGCTTTCTCGGTCACCTAATCTATATTCCGTATAGATGTATAGATTTTTTTGTACAGCTAATTGAAATCATTGATATACACCTCAGTAGGGAATATTGATGGTTTGCAAGAATATGTTTGATATACTCACTGTCAAAAGAGACTATCCAGGAGCTGTCGAGAGTGTCAGGATGGTGGACCTTTGAAACTGCTGTGGGTCATTCTGCATTAGCTCGTTTGCCAGATACTAAGATATTTATGTTTATTTCACGAGTTCTGCTTTCTACCCATATCGCACCTTGCTGGCGTTCATACTGCAACTGTAAATATCTATATCTCGAAATGTAAGGCTTTCGGATCCCTGTTTATTGGGACTATATATATACATACAGCTGCAGAGTACATACATGTGTCTGCCTTGCATGTAGGAATTTTGGAATTCTCTGCTCTGAGATAAATTTATAGATGAAAAAGAGTCGGGGCTACACAATGCGATGTTACAGTTGATATTAATTTACAAAAAAGGACTCTGCTGATTTGACGAATGGCTTAGTTTCAATGTCAACTGGCTGGACTGTGGTCTGAAATTCTGAAGAATTTTCTGCTTCTGAATTTTTTTGTTAATCATTACAATGATCGTAATGATGTTGCGTTTCCACCAAACGGATGACGAAAATGTAGTTACACCTGCATTTTACTCATCTTTGGGGATAATTTACTATGAATTTGAATGCACCAAGCAGAAGCAATTTTGTATATTAACTCTTCAACTGCTTTTGTTTTCATAATTATTACAAAGTTATTAAACAGTAGTGATTAGTTATCAAACACAAATGTTTGTCTACGGATGATTTTTTTAATCTAAATCCTGCCTAAGAATGTTTGAAGCCTTTTACTATATCTAGGTGAGTAAATCTTAGCCCCGAACTTGAAAGCATGCAGTGGTCTTCGCATCAGATATGACGTTTACCTACCAACTATAAATATTTAGTAACATCTGGGATTTGAACGCGGATCGTGTTGGCTGGAGAGCACTATCTATTTGACAAAAGAAGCAGTATAATTCCAGCAGTCTCTGAGGTTTACTGAGAGTGGAGCCCCATCATGTCACATTCCAAACACGATGTTCAATGGGACTGTGATCTGATGACTGATTTAATCATTTTTAAGCTAATGGAATTATCTTGCTCCTATATTATTCCGGCGCGATTCAAATCTGGGACACGAGGTCTAATTCTGTTGGTAATATGAATGGATGGATAAAATTGATGGATTTAGCCATGAATAGATATACGTGGTCTTCAATAATATTCAAGTAAATGAACCGTTAAGTTCTTGTTCTACAGATATGTTAGAAACACATATCTCAGTCCATCGACACTTCCTTGTATTTCGTGATGACAAATCATAACAGTGACATGAATTTTTGTTCTTCTTTCCAAACCCTTATTCATTTCACGTGACCTCTCTCCAATCCTGATCTTCCCACCTTCGCCATAGTTGTCTGCATTCATTTAATAGGCACAATAACAATGCCTGTCCAATGGCTGCCTGCTCTTATAATTATGGTACATTGCCCGTTGTATGGTTCTTATAATTATGGTACATTGCCCGCTCCATACAGCTTCTAATAGTATTTTGCAGTCATTTGACCAAGTGGGATACGCCCATTGAATTTCACGATTCCTGTCTATCCATGAAAGCTGATCTCTCTCTCTCTCTCTCTCTCTCTCTGATCAGACGTTCCTGAAGAACCTGCCCATGTTCTGATTTTCTTAATGCTTATCGTTCATTGCAACATTCTTCTCAGTATTATTTTCTCAAATGCTATTGTATGTGCTTCCCACGTCGGCCTGATTGGTCGAGTTGTAAAATAGGCTTACATTTTTCCTTGATGGCATTCATAAAAGTAGTACAAAATAAATACTTAACATTAAGTTTTTTTTTCGTTTTTTTTTTCGTTTTTTTTTTTTTTAACTTTCAGAACTATGAATAAAATCCCTGGTAAAAGAATGATCAACATTCTCTATCGATTTTTCTGCAGGATATTAGATTTTGACGATACAAAAAAAATAATAAAAATATAAATTCTGTAACGTCTTTTATTTCTAAAGAGAGTGGAAGGAGTTAGTTTAGCATTAACGGACTTACGTTTGGAAGATTAAAAGGAAGCCTGTCGCTACCCTTAGAGATCATTGATTGCTGAACACGAGCTATCAATAACTGCAAAAGCTTAATCTAAGAACTCTGTCCGCTTAAGCAGACAACTGCCTTAATCTCTTGGGTCTAAATCTTTCCAGGTATACACTATTGTATGAAAAAAATATTTCCACGGGTGCACATTTGAAAGCTAGAATTTCCAAAAAAAAAAAAAAAAACACCACTTACTTGTATCCAAATTTGACAAAATCGAAAACGGCTGAAAAACAAATGTGTGAAAAAAGCTTCTTCCAATCAGCGATGAGAATGGAATCTATAATCATTAAATATATTAAACATGATATCCAGAATATTTACACCTTTTTCTAAATAAAATCTACCTCTTTAAAAATAAGTAATCAAAATAGTTACTTTTTTGATTACTTTTAGGAGTATGGGATACAAAGATTATTGAAGTGACAAGACCGTATATGGTGACTGTCATCATAACATTACTGAATCAAATTTCTAATTTTTGACATCTTTTTCTAGGGTCGTGTCAACAAAGTGCGTCTTCATGGCACGGTCCAGAGGGGATCGCGACATATGCCATTCTTTCGGAAAGACCTGAAGTCGAATTCCGTTCAGAATGCGAATAACCTTCATTAGGGCTTTCCGACTGAAGATAAGCATCGATTCCATATGGATTTGAAAAAGGTTTTCTTCCTGGAAATTCCGATTTTTCATCTTGGAAAAAAGCTGTCGAGAAAGCGTGAAATTAATGGATTTTAATTTAGCTTCATTGAATTATTGCTTCATTCATAATTCCACGTTAACAGAAAAATAAGAGAGAGAAGTAGAATTTGACTGTACACTGTACTTAATTAGAATGGAGTGCTTCGCTTTAATCATTTTTTATGGTGATTTAGTTTTGTGTTATACTCTGAGAAAATACTGGAAACTAAGAAGTAAAATAAGTTTTTCTTTCAAGCCAGAGAGTGTAACTATCTCTACACTCTTCGTTTATTAGCATCGGTGCTATGAGCAATGACATTAGTACCTTTCGTTGCGGGTTGGGTCTCAGCTAATGCTTTTCGCTTTCCAGCAGAGTTTATTTGGCGACACACTTTACCAAGTCCTACTTCTAAACCGTGCGCTACATGTGGAACGATATCGTCCGCGAGCGAGCAGCAGAACCCGTGTCTAATTAGTCCACATCCGTCATTACTGAAGTTAAACGTAGATACGAGAAGGTTGCATTTAATGCCGTAGCATGCTGCGGAGCACTCAGATGGCGTTTAGAAGCATGTGGAGTTCGGACGTTCATTCTGAATATTCGTAGTAATTAGTTTGTTTAAATGATCATAGAATGAGCTCTGCGGTAATGTTGTACGATGAGACGATTATCATCCATTTGAAGGAATGACGAGTTGTAACATCCAGACTTTGAAATTTTCTTGTTAATGTATTTAATCAAAATTAGTTTTTATATTATCAACTGTAAAATACTAATCCGGTATTTGCGTCAAACCCAGTGGATCTCATTGAAATCTGCTTAGTTTCCCACAGTTGCTATATATGAATTGTCAGTTAGGTGATCAAGCTGCGGGATCAAGAAAACGGAGTGACTCACCGAATCCTTCAATCAAAATCTTTAAACAACGGCGGCCGAGATAGGATCTCATTTATTTTAGTTTGAATGAACTGAGTTCACTAATAAACACAAAGGAAATTATCAGTAATTTTCATTATTGTTATGCAAGTCCCGCCAAAAAAAGGTTGTATTCTCATGGTACCCTTCCTAATCTAATAGTACATTGAATAAACTTAGAATTGAATAGTCTAAAAGCAGAGAGTTTGGACCATTTGTATAAAATCTCTTCAGAGCGGTGAAATTCATCGAAAGGCGAAATTCATATATCAAATATAAAAATTGATTCATTTCCTTATATATAACTAAATGCCACTAGATGACGCAGCGGAATTGTATAAAATTAGATAAAGGCGAAAATCACAAATCATATACTTTTAAAACTCTCGGTCAACGGCAGAATAATAAAAATATGTATTTGGAGTTTTAACCGAGGAAGCTAGGTTTATAAAGTCATTTTTATTATGCCTGTTAACTGGGTGTTTTCTTCTGGCCGGTTTGACTGTTTCATGGGATAAAAGACCCTCTACATCCTTATGAGACCGGCTAACTCACCTTCATTTAAAAAGCCTTTATAAAGTTTCTTCTTATCTTACAAGGATTTCAACCCAGGTCTTTCCAAACAAAGGGCGTGGTCGATACCGAATGAGCCTTTAAGAAGGCTCTGCTCTATTAATTAATCTATTAATTAATCTATTAATCTCTTGAAATCTATTACGAAAATAGATTTCAAGAAGGCCGACTGGTTGAACACTTGTAATTTTCATGATCAGTCACCTTTTAGTGGGAAGACGGACGCAATACAATAATTTCGATTTATCATAACACAAACTTTCTTTAAAATTAGAGCATTAATGAAATAACAATGAAGAATCAGAGAATTTCTTCGTCGCTCAGTGTCTACAATAATCAGTGATAATTTTTGGATATTTTTTTCAAAATTAACCCAATACAAATACTTTTATGTCTGTCTGTATGCTCCGAATAACTAGTTATCTATTGGAGAGATTATTATTATTATTATAAAATATAGTGTGCCCTCCATCATCGAGGGAGGCACACACTACTCTACGACTCTCCGCCTGCACTACTTAATCCACCAACTATACAGGACGCCACTACTATCTATATACAACGCCATCTACTGTCCACCACCACTACAACTAACATTTTTTGTTCGTAAATGGCGTGTGTTTTCATGGCCGATTTAGCAGGACGCTGAATGAAAACCCACCAAGTTTCCAGGAGAAAAAATTCTTCTACTTCCATATGAGGTCGACTAATTCATCTCTAATTGAAGAAAAAAAAACATGAACCTCTCGTTATAAAGGAAGTGAACTTAGGCCTCTTGCAGACAATGGGCGTAAAGTACCATCATTCTTCCAATGGCGCTACAAAGACTTCTTCATACCTACTGCGTTAATTTTTGTTAAGAATCGCATCATCAGTCTACGACATCATATACCTTCTTAAAACAATAAGATAATACTAGATTTACAACATTTACAAATGGATTTCCAGCAATAATCTCTACCTGGACTTCATAAATTACAGCAGTGTTAAAATATTTCTACACAGATTGTTGTAAGCCCTTCAGTTATCACATTACTCTAATTATATAAGCAAATTGGATATTAGATCCAGCATTATTTCAAAGCCGAATGTAGAAACTATGAAAGTTTCGTAAGGTACGTTGACCAGATAGCTTACGGAAATACACTTCCCGGCATTCACAATTTATTATTTTAGTAATACATTACTCTACGTTTGCAGAAGTCAAGTATCTGGAGTGATTTAACAGAATCCTCTACAAAACTCACAGCATCATACTCACACAACCGTATCGGATCTTATTCGTATTACTCTTTAAAAATGAATGCACAGATAAGCAGAGGAAACGAAAGATTTTATTATTATTTTTTCGCAAAAACTGGAAAAATAACTAAAAGTTACAAAGCATAACGCATATAAACTGTATAAATAATCAATATGATTGTTATTATTATTATTATTATTATTATTATTATTATTATTATTATTATTATTATTATTTAGAGCAGGTGCCCAAGGAGGGCACCTGCTCTACAGCGCTTGCTCCACCACTCAATCCACCAAATGACCGCAACTATCAACGCCATCCACCACCGACCACCACCACCACCACTAGTACTCTCACAGACAATCACAAACATTCATGTGTACGGACGGGATTCAAACCGCAGCCTTTTGGCTGGAGAGCAGATAAACTAACCACTCGGCCAGCCAGGCCGGCAAAAAACCCGCTTTCCCGTGCCAGAGATCGACTAGCTTGGGAACCGGTCAAGAAAAGACTTATAAAAGTGTACTTCTAGGCGGCAATTAGATTCGAACACAGATCTTTCATCGTACGGTCAAGCGCCATAGAGTGCAAACGCGACTTCTATTGAGCTATACAGGCACTCAGACATTACAAACATCCACACTCAGATTCGAACCTGCACCCTATTGCTTGGAAGAAATAAACGCATTAACCACTCTACCAACTAGGCCGGCAAGACTTGTTATTGTTAATCAGAATAATTACTTTTTTTTATTTAAGCACACTAGGCTGAACCCATAGAAATGAGTACCTTGAAGTTATATCGCTTTATAGAAACGAAAGGTAATTAATTTCAGAGATTTCTTTGAAAGAAAGCATCGGATAGATGGGCGAGAATGAATACTCATTTTATTAAACAGTCTTACAAAGGGTTCATTTTGTTGGTAGTTTTAGGTACTAATTAAGCTGAAATCGAAACTGTTTCATCAGTCGGAGAGTGAACAGTTTCTTGAAGAGGACAAGAACATTTCGGATTGCATATTTTAAGAATTTCCTTTTTTTTAATATTCTATGTATTCCACCTGACCTAAAATTCAATTTATGATTGCGGAAAGAAACCTGATTAAAATTTCTGTCTGGGGATTCATCATGTTCAATGTAATAAGCAAACTCCCAGTGGCCTGAGGAGTTTCAGATTATTTTTAGAAGGGGGGGGGGGTTTACTGAAGGAAGAAAATATGGAAGACCAACACGAAGTATGAATGAAAGTAGTTTCATTTACATGACAGTAACCATGACAGGTCATTTGTCACGGAAGAATGATCCAACTCTCTCCGTCACAGAAACTTCATCCGGCTCAGAAAATGAAAGAAATATTCATTATGAAAGATTTATTCGTTTGGTTTGTGGCCAATATCTGCAGTGATTAATGGGATTGCTAGCAGTAAAAAAAATCAAATAAATAAACATAGATGCATCTTGATTTCCCCAGCAGTAAACTCATGAATAATAGAGAAATCAGAGAAAAGAATTTGTAATTTGAAACAGCAAACGAGCTCCGAATATTAATTTAATTTTGGTTTCTCTTCGTTGAATAAACTTTTTTTTTCTTTATGAGAACTGCTAAAGTGTGTATCACAATGCGCTGAAAATATAATGCGCACAGATTTCGGAGAGAATGCAGAGTCAGAGAATTGCTATTTGAATTGCTAAGAGGAAAATGCAATTTCTAAAGACAGCCATTAAGATATGTCGAGATAAGTTGTGCTGTGTTAAGAAAAATATGTGATTATGTTAATATTGTTTCTCTAATGAAATAAAGATAAATGTTAATATAATTAATGTATTAATTGTAATATCGTGATCTATAAATACTAAATCAATATCTCTCGTGCTAATAAATTCACCTGTTTCCTTAATATGAGTTACAAATGATAGCTTATTGCTTGTGTTACGTTACCGTTCATAAATATTGCAACCTTATATGCACTCGTAAGATAAAAAAAATTATGACCATCTTCTTAGTAGCGTGCTGAGCAGCCTCTTTTGGCCCACCTAACGGTTTGCTTCCGTCGTGGCATTGAGTCTACTAGACCACAGAAGGTGTACTGAGATATTCTGGACTACCTACACAGAATAATATCACGGAGTTCAGTGATTGAGTGTGGCCCTGCTGTCTACCGTAGGAAGATGTTGCATTTCGTATGGTCTCTGATCTTTTCGACATGATTCACATCATCATCAGAATTAAGCAGGCATCAAGCCAAACGGAACACTTGGATATGCTCTTCGAACTATGCGTCACAATGTGAGCCTTGTAACATGGGGAGATGGCTCTGGAAGGATTCAGCAAGCCCTATGTAAGAATCTCACGTAGGAATTAGTGGTCAAGGTGTGTTCAGTGGCGATGAGATGTCACAGTGATCAGAACAATCTAGGCCACTTGTGGTGAATGAAGGACTTCATTATAGTTAGAATTATATGGTTTGGCTATTTTGAGCGATAAAAATGGAAAGTTCTGGAACAAAAAAGCATTTAACTCCAATGACTTACCTTCAATAAATAAAATAAAATAAAATAAACTTTACAAACGGTTCTTCCCGTTTTAGTCGGGTGGTGAAACGGATGTATTAATTTTGTTATGTCATAGCTAACGACAGTAACCTCTGCCTCCTTACCAACTCTATTCGCGGAATTTGAGAAGCGAAATCAGTTTCAGTGGTGGAAGTGGAATTCCCTTCCCCCCCCTCCATGGAAGATGACCTTACTGTTTTGATATTTGTACTTGAGGAAATAAAGCTTTACAATTAGGTAATTCAAAGAGATCAGAGTATTTATTGGAATTTGAAGGGTAACCAAGAAGGCAAAGGTTTGCATTAAAGTGTGCAAGCAAACTTTGAGCAAGAGCAGATCAAGCGGTGGGGAGATTTCAAGGTTCGGCATTCTCTGACATGGATGGCAGATCTAAAGAATGCAAAACCACTATCCACACTTGTGGTGGAAATCTGTAAGTGTTGTTTGGATAGGTGAAGTGGACGGTAGTTGTTGAGGTCACCACATGATGTTCCGTTAGGAATAATAGGTCGGTTTTAATGACTAAATAAAACCGACCTGTTATTCCTAACAGGTCGGTCTTAATGACTAAATAGCATTGAACATCATTTATGTTGCTGTTAAGGTGACGAATGTTGGTGAAGTGTGTATGAAAACAATTTTTAAAGTATTACTGGTTTTTTTTCCTGTTTTAGTTATTTTGTTATATTTTTGTTGTTTCCTTTGCTGTCTTTCATGGGCTATTTTTTATGATCGCATAAAATCATTTTTTATGTTCGCTTTCGTTACTGATAGAGGAAGCTGTTCAATGATGAGCAGGAACATGGTGAGAGAGGTGAACTGTTTGTGAACATTACTCTCAAATCGGAGCCACTGAGTTCTTTGTAGAGGTGTGGTTTCCACAGTTCTTCCATACTACCGTACTAGAACTCTCTACACAACCTTGTAAAGTAAATGGTAGCAGGATTACTCACTAACTATTTGGGAAGCCTACTGATTCATGCTATCAGATTCGGTCCATGTACTATGCTGGGCTGCGAAATGTTTTTCCTGACATATCTTTAAATGGTTTGGATACAAGAAGAGAGGAATATTTCAGAATTCAGAACTCTTTCTCTAGAGGTGAAATATCGCAGCAGGCTACTTAAGGATGTTGACAAAAGGTGTTGTGCCCTGAGATAAATGCGATCTATCACTTTAAAGTCTAATTTTTTTTTTCCACTAAGGAACGCATCTCTTTGCGGTGGCAACACTCACCTGCTCTTCTTTATCGTGGTACACTACTAAAGCTAAATTAATGAATAAAAGTGTATGTTCATATCGCATTAGGTGATTTATAACTTTGTAGGTGCTGCTGGTTTTGAATTACAGCCGAGGCTATGAAGCCAATCCATCCTTTGTTAACTGCTTGTGTTGTTTTTCTGACTTGTTTGTTTATCTTGCGGATGAAGAACACGGGTTTTCGGGAGGGAAACCCTATTAGGGTTCTTTGGATCTTACATAGGATTCGAACTCAGTTTTGATTGAACTTATAACTTTATAATTTCTCCTAACCTTGAGGAACTTATTTTAAATATTATATTACAAAATTTAAATAAAGATACACAAATACAGTTAGAGTTAGAGTTAGAGTTACAGTTTTCTTTTTAATCAATATATATCTAATAATAATAATAATAATAATAATAATAATAATAATAATAACATATATATAAATCTATTCAATATATATATATATATATATATATATATTATATTACTGGAGAATGAAGATTACCTTCAAAAGTCAGTTTATGATTTAAACAAAATAAGCTCAATTTAAAAAAAAATTCACAAAAGAAAACAAAAATCATTGCATTTGAAAGTAGAGCTAATGCTACATTAAAAATGTCAGAAAAATAAAATAATAGAACAGATGACACAGTTTAATTATTTAGACTGAGTAATAAAATATCTAAAAGATAAAGATAAAGATGGAGAAATAAAGATGGAAAATAAAGATAAATATGGAAATAGCCATTAATTTATAAGTAATGGCTATTTCCACTCTATTAAATGGTTGAGAAACTTGGACTGTTAAAAAGAAAGATTAAAGTAAAAATACAAGCTGTAGAAATCAAATTTTTAAGAGTATTTATAGAATACACAAACTTTTACCATATAATTAATGAAGACATCAGAAAAGAATAGATATTTATAACGCAAATGAAGAAATCAAGGAATAGAGAGAAGAATGGAAAGAACATCTATTTAGAATGGAAAGATATCGGCTACCAAAAGATATGGATAAAAATATAGACCGGAATAGGCAATTGAATAATCCTTGAGAAGAAGAAGAAAAGTTTTAATATTAACGTGTGTTAATAATCTGTATGTAAGGTTGTTCCGTAGATTAAAGGGCCCTGATGCTTAATGCCGGCCTGGATTTTCCGAGTGATTAGAGTGTTCGCTCTCCAGCCAAGAGGCTGCGGGTTCGAATACCGCCATGGGTATTTGTGATTGTCATATAAATTTTGTGTGGAAAGGGAATCTGCGACCCTTTTCTCTACCACTTATTCTAGCAGAAGACTTCACTCCCAAAACCATGAGGTACGATAGTGACCATATTGCGTCTACGGATGTCAAATGTGAAAGTATTTGATGGTTGTTTTTTTCCTTTTTCCAAGCTAAAAATCAATGATTACCACTTAACAGAAAGAAGTTAGATTACGACATATATTAAATCACTCTCCCATTAATGAAAGTATTAATGTCATAACTTTACAGTGATTGTGAAAGGAATATCATACCTTAATCTGGTACGCCAAATCCGTCTTGTTTTGAATACATCTGAAATCGAATCCTCCTCTGCTGTGATGAATGCGTAGTGTCAGTTACGGAACATTACAGGATCGGCTAATTGCGTTATACTCCATAGAGCAATTGTGAATGACCATGTGAAGGCAATCTCTCTCTCTCTCTCTCTCTCTCTCTCACACACACACACACACACACACACACACACACACACACACACACACACACACACACACAGACACACACACACACACACATTCGCGGCTGGTATGAAGGTCCAAGACATAAAAAGACGATAGTACCTTCTGCGGTGACAGCATCGATGATTCGGAGAACAAATGATGATTACGCTGGCTCTGATGTGAAAGAACTTGACAGGATACTCCCCACCAAAATTGCTTTCTAACGTCCAAATTATGTGCTCACGGAAAGATTACCCTTCAAAATGATTTCTTAGAGTATTTTCAAGTCATTGTTCAGTGTTAATCGCTTAACGAATGTCACGGATAAAATGTCGTGGAATTTTATTTTATCTACTGAAAGAGTCACCTCTGTGATTTAAAGGAGAAACAGAGATCTTCGCCTGTATTTTGCAGCGCTATCATATTTCATCGTCTGTTCCGTTTCTCGGTGATTATTTAAATAGCACGATCACGCTTATGAGATTCGTAACACTTAAAATGTAGTTATCAATGAATAGAATCACAGAATGCGTTAGTGACAAAAGTTAAACAGCAGTCGAAATGTAAATATGCATGGTGGTATCTTGAGAGTATAGGAGACGTTCTGTGATATTTGTGAACCTCAATTTATAATGTTACAGATTTGAGTGTGTTATTCATAATTTGAGTATATAATATGAAGATTGCAAGGCAGTAATTGCTAAAAGCTGTTATTCCCTTAGCTCTTTAAAAGAGATTAAATAAACTACGTATAAGCATTGCAACGTTGCAAGATAAGCTAAACTGCGTTATTTACATTCTGACGGTTATTTCTATACAGCTAGATGTATAGAAATAACTGTCAGAATGTAAATAACGCAATTTAGCTTATCTTGCAACGTTGCAATGCTTATACGTAGTTTATTTAATCTCTTTTCACAGTCCAGAATGTGCTATGGAGATGCGTATAAAATCGTTTTGGTTATGTATAACCATTAAACAGAAAAAGGCACTGTTTCCTTAATAATCGCGAGGACGATGTCATGTTTTCCTTTCAGCTGGAAAGAATCCCATTTAGTAGGAACCATTAGGAAGGTTTTTCATCTTATAAGTTAGACGATCTCATATGGAGAAGGGGGAGGGTTTTTCAACCTGCAGATACACAAACCACCACAGAATTATTGGCTTAGTTTCTTTAGGCAGAAATTCTTTACAACTCAACAGATAACATTTCTCTTTATAAGTAAAATATTTATTGTGTATGATCTATATATGAAATCCGCGGAGATCTTCATAAGCAGATTTTTCGCGGTAATCACGTAGAAAGCAATTGTCAATTACAGAATGAATTTTCACAGTTCACTCACTGTGAAATTCTCAATTCTCAGGTCTTCGGTAATGTTTTAATGTATGCTGAAAAAAATCTACTTCCTGTTGAAAATTTTATTGCGCTTCTGTCAACTCTTTTTTTGGAAAATAATGAATTCTTTCATATATCGGACGCAACACAAGGTTTGTTCTTTATTCCAAAAGCGAATAATATTATATATGTATCCCGACCAAGCTGTTATTTTCGGTGGTAATTTGGATGATATTTTCCAAGTAGAGATAGATCATTACGTGGCTGCTGTCCAACATCTCTGCCAAGCGGATCGGGGCACGTGCGCTGTAACGACCCTATAAATCAGGGCCCTTTCCATTAAGTGGTCATCATGTGTAGCAGAATTTCCGCCCACTCCCATTAGGGTACCTCCATCTTGTAATTAGTTGTCAGAATGTTTAAATACCTCCTTCTAGTTGAATGTATTTGCTCTCACTCCAACAGCAATTAGCAGCTCGAGCTTGAGATCATTACTATTAATTGTCTCGGGATGGCATAGCAAGGCATTCTCTCTCTCTCTCTCTCTCTCTCTCTCTCTCTCTCTCTCTCTCTCTCTTTCTCTGTCTGTCTCTCAATCTCTTTTTTTACCTTCGATTCACCACTAAGGTGTCATAAACTTGAGTAGAAACTTTATTACAATTCCACTACGAACCTGATATATAATGAAAGGCGACCGACTATATTTAGAAAATGATGGATCAATGCAACTTTAAAGAAATCACATTATCATATCGAAATAATAACAACGCAAGCCTTTTCTTTAAAGGAATTAGTAGCACGAACTTTCCAGAGGGCATCCTCATCAACTATTCAAAAATGAAGGTATGTGCGGCCATTATAACACCATTTAAAAAGCGAACACAGTTTGCAGTGGCCTCTTTGGTTGTAACTTCTGTGACTTCCGTGCAGTTCAAGAGAGAAAGAGAGAGAGAGAGAGAGAGAGAGAGAGAGAGAGAGAGAGAGAGAGAGAGAGAGATTTTACGAGCAATCTTTAACTATACTTTGTTTCGGATTGATACTGAATGATTTTTTTTTCTGAGCAAGAGTTTCAAGCTAGGGGACAGTAAAACTTTATCACATGCTGAAAGTGTCTGAAAACACTTGAGTAAAAGAGGTCTTAACTGTATCGTCAATAATTTTAAAGACTCACCAGAAGCTTATTTCTAGGCCAACTCGAGAGAATCACGTGATGTTTGTCCTTCGATTGGAGGTACCTTCATTCAAATACTGTTTAGGACGTGAGTCACCTTTAGAAGCACTCTGGACGATCTTGCATTCAACTGAAATCTAATTAGATGTCTTATACTTTTTATCCATTTTACCTTAGGATGTTAGAATGAATGGACTGTCATGGCCAAATAAGCTGACCTCTTTGAAATCTAACTAATGAACTGCTAGAACTAATAATCCTATTTGGAAATACTGCGCTCTCCTCCACTTCTGAAAAAACGAAAAAACGAACAAACAGGCCAAAGAACATATAAAATTAATAGACATAGATATCATGAACTTATCTGTCAAACTTCCGCCTGATCACAATTCTATAAGGAGAAAACTCAGGGGGAAAATAATTGAGGGGAATAATCCTTTCCTCTTACTTGTCTTTAAGTACACATTGTCATCTCTCGGTACATGACAAGTAGCTTACTGGAGGCATGAAATGGTTTGAAAAAGTATGTATCAGGTTAAGTCTTTACAGAAATATTTTTTCGGATTACGTAACTACTGGTAGTACCAATGCATTGCATGTTTACAATGTAGACCATTCGAATAAAACAATAGAACTTCTAGTAACATGAAAAAATAGGCTACTATGAGGAATAGATTGTTGCATATTACCTTTATAGAAAAGCTGACGCAAAATATCAACAGCTTTAAAACGTTCTTTATTTATGTCAATGCTGTTGATATTCTCAGATGTTTTAAAATATTAAGCAAAATAAAATCTAGTGGCGATTCACCTTCTATTTTGTTAAAATCTGTGGAAGCAGTGCTCTGATAAAAATATAAATTACGCAGTGTTTTTTATTATTATTATTTCTAAAATAGAATTTCTCTATTTGTAGATGTAACAGCAGAATATCAGAAAAACGCAAATAAAGATATTGTTCCTAAAATTCGACTTTGGTTTAAATAAACGTAAAGAAAGTATTACTATTCCATTGGCTATGCTATTATAATGTTATTACCTTGATGGACCTGTGGTTTCAGTCAGGATTTCTCCATGACTGCAGGTCGTAAAGAGTCCACCTATTCCTGTCTTGAGCCTTTCTTCTCCATTTTCTTCCAACTTTCTTAATTACTGGGTCTTCCCACCTTAAGGCTGATCTTCCAGGTTTCCTTTTGGTATCTCTCGGATACCAGTTTGTAACTCTGACTGTCCATCTGTTGTCTCTCATTCTGGCGAGATGTCCTGCCCATCTTCTTTTGCTGTTGTAGATTGTTTTTATTATATCTGTGAGTCCAGACTTCTTCCTGATTTCTGTTTGTCTTACGTGGTCTATTTAGTTTATATTGCACATTCTTCTTTCTATTGCACGTTGAGTTGTTATTAAGCTTTGTTCTTCTTTCAAAGTTGTGTTCCATGTTTCACTGCCATAAGTTAATGCTGGTAAGATGTGACTATTGAAAAGATGGGCTCTTATGTCTATATCTATGTTTTGGTTGGTAATTGTTGATTTTATTTTATTGAAGGCTATCCGCTATCCAAGCAACTCTTTTTCTCCTTGCTATTTCATTTGATATATCATTATTCATTTTTATGGACTGGCCGAGGTAGATGTATTCAACTTTTTCGATGGTGTGAAATTCTAGGGTGATCGTATGATCTTTACAGTATTTGTTTTTCATCCATCTTGTTTTGTCAGGGTGTATTTCCAATCCAATTTTTTGGCAGTTTTGGCTTATGTTATTCAGCATCATTGATTCTAGGAGTTTGGGTGAGTGAGATATTAATACCACATCATCGGCGAATAATAGGATATTTAATATTTCACCATCAATGTTTATTCCATCTTTCATGACAATTTTTTGAAATGCTGTCCAGAGTAGATGCGAAGAGATTAGGTGATAAGACATCACCCTGACGTACTCCTCTATTTAAGTTAATTTTAATCGGGTGATTGAAAAGGGTGATATTTGTTGTGCTTTCTTTGTAGATATCTTTTATGAGTTGGATGTATACTTTTTCTACGCCTTGTTCCATTAAAGCTTGGAATACTGCGTTATGCTTAACAGTGTCAAATGCTTTTTTAAAATCTATAAAAAGAAGACAAAGTGGGATCTGGTATTCTCTGCATCTTTCTGTTAGCTGAGCAATGGTTTGAATGTGATCTATTGTTGAAAAGCCTTTTTTGAAACCAGCCTGTTCTTTGCTGCTATTTTCGTTGATGGAGGATTGTATTCCGTTTAGGATGATTCTGGCGAATATCTTATATGTGTGTGCTAATATACAGATAGGTCTGTAGTTACTGATTTCTTCTTTATTACTTTTTTTATGCAGAATTATGTTCTTTGATGTTTTCCATTCAGTAGGTACTTTCCTTAATTGTATATGTCGGGTACACCTCTCTGCTAGAGCTTTAAAGAATATTTGTCCACCCATTTTTAATTCATCAGATTTTATACCGTCAATTCCTGGTGATCGATCATTTTTCATATGGTGGATAGCCATTTTTACTTCTTCAGGTAGGACAGATGGTATTTCCAAATTTTCGTCTGGTACTGGAGCTGTGGTTATTTGTTTAGATGAGTGAAGTTTCTAATAAAATGATTTTACTATTTTTTCAATTTCATCTCTATTTGTGTGTCTGTTTCCTTGATTGTGTATGAAGGCTGACGGTAGTGGTTGCTTTAGATTTATTTCTTTTTCTACTTTTTTTAGGCTACTGCGGAGCCTAGCTGCTTCTGCCAATTTTGTTGTTCTATATATGTTATAGTCGTCTTTGATATTCTGCCTCGGTTGTTTACAAATAATTTTATATTCTAGACGGTCTTTTCCTGTATCTTTCAGTATTCTTCTTTTCTTCAATAGTTATATTAGGCGTTTCCTGGTCTTAGGAGGAAGTTCATACGAGGTTCTTTCTTTGCAGTTCATTAATTGATTGTTAAAGGTTGATAAATCTTCGTCGATGTCATTTTTTAATTTCCAGTCGGTTTCTTCCACATTTTTTCTAAATTCTTCTGGGTGTATCTGTTTTGAGCGTTTTTTATGGTTGGACTGTGCTCGTATGCGTTCTTCATGTTTTTTAATGTGTTTTGAGAGTGGCTCTTATTGGATGGTGGTCTGAATGAATGTGGCAGTAAGTTTTCCCAATGACTTCGACATTTTTTATTATTCTTTTGCAATCTGTTAGGATGAAATCAATTTCATTTCTTGTCTCTTCATTTGGAGATTGCCAAGTCCATCTTCTTTCAGTTCTCTTTTTAAAGAAACTATTCATAATGTAGAGCCTTTCTGCTTCTACATATTCTGCCAGGAGTTGACCTCGTTCATTTCTTTCCCCCTTTTCCCCACGGTCCAATGTATTTTTCTTCAATAAATCCTGTACCAATCTTTTCGTTGAAATCTCCACACACTATTGTGTATGTTGTTGTTTTTCTGTAATGTTTCTCGTAGGTGTTCATAGAAATTTTCTATTTCTTCTTTGTCAGATTTTGAGGTGGGTGCGTACGCTACTAATGTTTTTATTGTTACGGATTCTCCAATTTTTAATATTAGTGTTCCCAGTCGTTCAGAATGGATTGTACAAGAAATAATATTTTTAGTTAGCTTTTCATTTATGATGAAGCCAACTCCTCCAGACCTTGTAGTGTTCTCTGAGGCTCCCAGGAAAATTTAGTTGCCATTATTCCATTTTGCTGTTAATTCAGAGCTTCTTCCGGTTTCACAGATAGCGAGGACATCAAACTTTACATTTTGCAGTTCTTGAAGCAGTAAAGCAATATGAGAGTCAGAAGACAGAGTTCGAGTGTTGAAGGAACCAATAAATAGGGTGGAATTTCCAGATGGTGGTCTACCTTCCTCTGCGAGATTCTTAGCGCCCCCTGCTCTTGCAGATTTCTCACCACCACCTTGGTGGGATTGCAAAGAGCTGCGCAGGACTGGGGGCATTTTTTTTCTTCTACTTGCTGGCATCTTTACAGTAGTCTACAGCACTTCTCCTGACCATGGTTCTGAAGTGCGCCTTTGGTTCACTGCTCCTTATTCATTATTCGGAGCTGCCCGCTTGGGCTTCCCTCATCCGCCACCCGAGGGACGCGCCTGGTAGGGGAGAGTTCCCCCCACCAAGTAAAACATTATACTTGGGGGGGGGGCCCTCAAGTATAATGTTATACTTAACAAAATTTCGAGCAACTGTTTCTTAATTTTTGTCGTCATTTATTGACGTACAATATCTTTAACAAGGGATCGAGTGGGCCATTAGATTACACGCTTCGTTAGACATGGATCTCATAGCGAAATTAGGAATCTGTGTTGTTCGGACACTATCCGTAGATCAGTGACTGCTCCAATACCTGGAAAGCGCATGTTAGGTGAACTACGTACTGCTTGGTGCTCAAAAACTCATTTATCCCAGCTTTCCTGCTCCTCACACCGTAATCACACAATAGTCATTCTTTCCCAGGATCCGATAAAAGTCTGTGAATTCCACAGTTTCGATCATATTAGAGGTGCCTGTGGATGAAAGGCAACATAACTATAGTAACTGATTTTTTTTTTATGTTATGGAAGTTTATTGCCAGAATAATGGTTGTTCTATCTGTTAAGTAGATCCCTGAACGAGGAACTAATTGCATTTTCTTCTTAAAAGTACAAATGTTTCCCTCTGCTAATATGTTTGATTTTCGTCCTATTTCTGCAAACCTGAAAAGAGGATTCCTTTTGAGATTTAATTTGTAAACAGGAATTTGAATGAGAACTATACTAAATATATTGTTTACTAAATTTAAAATAACAATAATAATTGAAGACAGTCTATGTGCATGCTAATTAAATCTAATGTTACGATACAATGCTGCAGCGACTTAGGATCAATCAATCACCTGTGGAGAGAGAGTCATATAATGCTTCCTGTGACGTCATAATTTAAAAATTACCTGAAGCTAACATATTGCCCGTTACTTGTGTTCAGTTATTTTTATTTCAACTCAAAATGAATATTCCATGTTTGAAAAATATGTACGCTATTTTTAAATGTCAACAATGTAGAAAATAGGACTGTCATCAGTACTATGGGGAGGAAGAGGGTTTGGGAGGGAGGAGGAAATAAAAGAATCTTGAACAAAAGAGAGGCTTCTCGCCTGGAAAGCCCTGTTTAAGGCCGTTTCTGATGATGTTATTAGAAAATGTGAGAGCAGACTGAATACCTGCTCCGGAAGCGGAGCTTACAGCCGAAGCAGGATATCACTGCTGACATTACGTCTGGCATGCAGTCCGATAACAAATATATCGCAAACTTCATCATATTCAAGTACTGTGGCCAGATTAAAGCTGATTAAAAGTCCGCATGTACTGCTGAGTAAGCTTGCAGATATCCTGCAGTAATCAGGCATTCATTAGCAGTTTAGTGTTTAGAAGTGCAACTAATCCCCAACCCTCAAACAGCCACCCGTAAATATCTTGGTGTGTGTGTGCACATTAATGAAGTTTTAGAAATTTGCCTACAGATAACAATTAAGCTGATTTAATTTCGCTGCTTAGGTCCTATTTATGCAAATTAGTCGTCTTTATATAGATGTTAGTGTGTGGTGTTTGCACCCAATGAAAATTATCTTTGTTGTGCGATTTCAGAATTAAGAATAGAATTGTCGCTCGCCATTAGCTTTTATGGTTGTCAAAGATCTCTCTCTCTCTCTCTCTTTGCACACAAGCTTTTATGGATGTCAAAGATCTCTCTCTCTCTCTCTCTCTCACACACACACACATAGATTTCATAGCAGTGCCAAGGATTTCTTTTCCTCAAAACAGATAACCAGCCAAAAGAATATGGACCACTGGGGCTCAGAGCTTTAGTGACTTCGGTTATAATTTTCCACGTTCAAACAATCTGACTTGATTGGCCATCATTTTTAAACATAATTTTGATTAAAGAATATTTCAATTGCCGAAGTGTCTGTATGACCACTGGAAAGGTCATTTGGTTATAAATCATTCAATTAACTCGAACGATCCAGTGAATGGAGCACACAAACTTTGAAAGGTGAAAATACAGAAATATGCGAATCATGATGCAATAAGACGGCCGAATGATTAGCGTCTCCGCTCTCCAGCCAAAAGCTGCGGGTTCGAATCCCGCCTCGAGTCGGGTTCGAATGGGGAAGCAAGGTCAGTGTCATGGATGTGTGTGTGTGTGTGTGTGTGTTATGATATGTAGATAAGTAAATGGTTTGCGTATTGCATTATGGGTGATGGTATAGATATGATGGAGTTCGGAATCTTTGGAATTTCGATGGGGAGCCCCTTCTGTCAGGGACATCACATGGTGTGTTTGGTTATCGTAAAGCATTGTGGATGATATTTAGAGATACGCAGTCGTGATGTTATGTGTTTGTACATTTCTGGGGAACATATGTCTCCGTGACATCATGTGATGTTTTGGTTTGGGTATGGGATTGTGGGTGATGTTTCTGGGATGAGATATCTTGGAAATTCCAGAGTGACAAACATCCGTCATTCTCATCAAGTTTTGTCTTTGGTCATCTAAAGGTGGCGGCACGATTTTCCGATAAGTGTGATATTTCTTTCCTGTTAAAGACTATGGGAACTCTTAAAGTAGAATCGAGATGGCGGCAGCGGTTAGACCTTTTCAGAGTAATTAATGATACTCTGGTGTCCCGTCAAACACACATTTTTTTTCTCATATACATAACTCATCCAAATATTTTGATTTGTCTACATTTAAGCACTTAAACTTCATTACTTTTTCTAATTAACGTTATCTTTTTTTATAAAATGTTTGGCTATTGGTATTTTTAGTTTATAGTCAAGAGAAAAACCAAACAGCATTTAAAAAGAATAAATTAAAATAAACAGAGACTTCATTGGATTACAAAAACTTTTGTACATAGTCTAGATAATTTAAATTACTTACAGTCTTTCCAGAATTGCACTTCTGAATACGAATTGATATTCCAAAATCCACAGCACAACACACACAAAAAACATATGTGTTGAAAGAATGATATTTCAGTAAATAACCAGAAAATCTAGTTGATTACATCCTTTAGATTTCCATCCATTTGATTCTCTTCGTTAATCCTTTGCACGACGCCTCATGCTATGTTTTCCCACACTTTCTATCGAATATGACATCATAGAGTTGAGGCTACGTGTGCTTTCCTGTTTTTGGAATTCTAGTAGATTTAGTATTAGGAATCATAACTGTTTTTCTCTATTTTACTTTAAAAATCAGTTAACTACATTTTCTAGCCAGAATAACTGAGCAATAAATAAATAAATAAATGTGTGTGAATTTTCCCCCACACTGTTGATTGTTTCATTAGTCTTTCTTGAAGATTACTCAGTAATTTCTGGTCCTCGTTTTTGGTCCTCTTTTATTCTATGGGAATTTTGTTAGTCTTTTTGTAAATAACTAATCACATCCTGTATTAGATGACTCGGGGTATTGTTCAAAATGTATCATTTCCCATGGTTTGTTCCCACAGACTTACACATGTGACTAAGTGATTTTAGCATTCACATGATTGTGATGACACATATCCTAATCTTATTCATTCCTGATTAAGGATTTTATACACTTATTGTTTTCAAGTAGATAGCATATTTGTTTACATTTTGTGTAGCTAGGAAACTGGAATTTAACTGAGTAAAGTTTCACTGTGGAAAACACAACAACACATCTTTGTTCATTTAAGTTACAAATGCATATTTTATATTGCTGAAACATTAAATCACCAAATGATGAACAAATATACTAGTCTGTTGGAGATATCTACAGATATTGTCACTATTTATTTCATTTGTACTTTATTCATTTCAAAAGATACAATTACATTATTAGCTATCACATCTGGCCTTTTTTTGTTCTCTTAATGGAAAAACATGTGTTTCCAAGTTTTGAGAAAATACTTTTCGACTGCTAGTCACATGTTTTAAAATTTTATCATGTACAAATGTTTGTAAAGAAAAAAAATGTACATTCTCTTTATTTTTGAAAACAGCATAAACGTTTTTAAGACACAATTACATTAATAGCTATCACATCTGTATTTTTTTTTCATTCTCCTGATGGAATAGTATGTGTTAAGTTTGAAAAAAAAAACTTTCGACTGCCAGTCACATGTTTTTAAACTTTTATCATGTACAAATGTTTGGAAAGAAAAGAAAAATGTACCTTCTTTTCTACACCAAACTTTCTGAAGAGTTTTAGTAACGTGATGGCTTAAAATATCTACTGTCACTCTGTAAAATAACCAAATTCTAACAGTTAGAATTTAGTACGAGTGTTTTTTTCTAGTCTGGGAAATAAATAAATAAATAAACTGTGTGTGAATTCACTGTGACTTGAAAAAAATATATATATATATATATGTGGTCTTACTTAAATTTGCAAAACACATCAATGACACCCAGTTGTTCATTTAAGTTTACACATTTCATTTGACTGAAATATTATTTACAATGTTTTCTTTATTGAATCTAACATTCAGAAATTAAATAAAGTGAAAAGTGCATTCTATTTTAGTTCCTTACTATTATTGTAACATTAGCAGTCATAGGGTATGATTTTCCATGCTTGTGTGAAAGTTTATTCATTTCTATTCTTGGGAACCTGTTAGTGTAGTAAAATTAAAGGTCACCTTTTTATTTTTTTAAACCAATACAAATATTTTTGAGCATTATTTCCAAAAGCATTTAAAAGTACATGTTATGTTTTCATGTTTTGAGCATCAATTTCATTTAAATCAAGAACAGGTCTCCCTATTAACTGCATTAATGTTTTTGATTTCTCTTCCTTTGGCAAACAATATTTGATATTTGCATGTTGATTCTATCATCCAATTTCTTAGTTTGTCCAAAGATAGTGAACCAATTTCCCACTTCAGCTGATGGTTATATTTTATTAACCAAGAATTCTGTGTTTTAACTCTTTCAGGCAATTCTTTCCAACTACAAAGTGATTTTGTCAATGCATATCTTACAATAATTTCATCAGAAATACAAATTTCTTCAGGAAATAAATTTGAAGTCTTAATCAAAAGAAATTATACATCAATTATACCAATGATAACTTAAAATTCGTTTTTCACCCACTGTAGATTTTTCATATTCGTTTTCGTTCATTCTTCTTCTTACATTACTTCATTTGGCACCACAAATAAATAGTTATTTATTATTATTATTTCACTGATTACTAGCTCTGATCTTATATTTTATGATAGCATTCTGTTACTAAATTCTAAATGACTGGAACTTTTCACAAAGAAACTTTCAAAGAATTTTGTGGCTCACACATTATTTTTACTTTACCAGACACAAAACACCACAACACAATGCAATAGCTGCAGTGGATGAACTTTAGTCCTTTAGCCTTTAGTCCAAAGTCACTTGACTCGATTGTTTTTCCTTATAGTACTGTTTACTATTACCATGCACTACCCTGACCATTCCTTCAAACATGAAACGTTTGTGCAGATGACTCACAGACATGTTTTTGCATACTGGTGGATATGCTGTTGATGTGTTTTCATCTTACTTTGTGTGGAGAAAGCCAAAATTTATATTTGTGTTATCTCCAGAGTAAAAACCTTTTTTCTATACCAAACTTTTTTAAGAGTTTAAGTCATGTTTTTGGGGTCAAATAGGTAGCATTAGACAATTTTCTAAAATAATTAATTACAGGATATCAGTTTTCCCACTTTTTTTTTCCACAAAATCCTGGCATTAATTTCACAGTAGTGATATTTTTTTACAATAATTAAACAGAATTGCATTAAAATATAAAGTAATGGATTTAAATATTAAATTCTAAACTGAAAAACTGAGTAAATATTTCACTGGTAAACACAACAAAAACACACATCTTTGTTCATTTAAGTTTTACAAATGCATATTTTATTTTGCTGAAATACTATTTACAAGTATATTCACAGAGAAAAATTCGAAACATGTTATTACCTAAAAATATTTCACAATATTTAGTTTACACTCTTAACATTTTCCAAAGAGTTCAATAAAGAAACTTTTCATTACTCACTGTTTCTTGGTTACATTACATCAAAATAGCTGGTCATGCAAAGAAGTTTTCAGATCAGTTACCACAGTTGGCACAGCTCCATATATTTGATATTTCATCAGTCTGGAAATGATAGCATGCCTCCCTAAACTTTGTGTATTTTTTTTTGTCACCAAATATACACAAGGAGTTTTTGTAAATGTTCGTAAATATCCCAAAATAAAGAATATTTATCGAATTGAATAAAATCTTGAAGGTCTAATTTTACCATTGATGAATTTAGATTATTAGCGGTAATTTCCCCCATGATATGAATTTGTGGTAATTCAGTTTCCAAAAATAATAAATGGTTATAAATATCATACATTTTTGGTGAAAATCTCTCAGCTTCTTCACAACTAATAGAGAAAACTTTACTACTATCAGCTCCTGTATCATCGAGTATTAGTTCCCCATCTTGGCTTTTCAGAATATAACACTCACCGAGGTCCATTTCATAGTCAACTCTTCTTTGCAAGTAGCTGAGGATATCAGACCACTTCCTGCATAAATTTTCTCAAGTGGTCCTGAATAAATACATCACAATGTACATGTCTTCTAAATTAATAATCAGTTTTCATCCTTTTAGAGCTAAGTGAAGAGTTTTGTCTCATGCTATTCACTGAAGAAAGAAAATTTCAATGATTTTTGTGGCTCACCCATTATTTTACTTTATTTTACTGGACACAAAACACCACAACACAATACTATAGCTGCATTGGATGAACGAATTGCTGTAGCTGAAAAGGCACTCGACTCGATTGCTTTACCTTATAGTACTATTTACCTGACCCTTACCCTGACCGTTCCTTCCAAAATTAAACTTTCGTGCATATAAACTCACGGAGATGTTTCTGGAAATGATGCTGAAGTGTTTTATCTTGCTTTGTGACAACATTCGGCAAACCTTATCTCTGTGGCTCGAATGGTATTCTATATTATTATTTATCCTTATTATATTAAGTATTTTTATCCTCAAACTGTGTTTTTGATGCTAGAGCCTGTAACTAGTTCTCTCACTCATATGCCCGAAATTGTTGGGATGGGAAAATAAATAGCATTAGGTGATGGAAATGAAAGGGTAGTCAAGAGGGTTATAGTGATCTTCCCTGCAATGCTCCCCCACCACTCCTGCATCACCCTCTTCCTGCAGAAGATGTCTGCTTAGCCTAGTGGTGATGAGCGAGCTCATCATTTGCACTTATATTTTAGTGACGTCACCTCCAAATGACACTGATAACTCTGGAGCAAAAGGTAACCCCCTTTTTTTTGCTCCAAACAGGAAGTGACACTTATTCTCAAGTCTATGATGTCATTTTGGACAGAAAGCATGAGAAAATATAGCATAAGGCACTGTGCAAAGGATTAACAAAGAGAACCAAACAGAAGGAAATCTGAAGGATGTAGTCAACTAGATTTTCTGGTTATTTACAGAAATATCATTCTTTCAACTCATATGTTTTGTGTGTGTTGTTCTGTGGATATAAAATTCAACTATTTTGGAATATCTCTTCGCATTAAGAAGAGCTATTCTGGAAAGACTGTAAGTAATTTAAATTATCTAGACTACATACAAAAGTTGTTGTAATCCATTTAAGTCTCCGTTTATTTTAATTAATTTTTTTAAATGCTGTTTGGTTTTTCTCTTGAGTGTAAACTAAAAATACCAATAGCCAAACATTTTATAAAAAACATAACATTAATTAGAAAAAGTAATGAAGTTTAAGTGCTTAAATGTAGCCAAATCAAAATATTCGGATGAGTAATGTATATGAGAAAAAAAATGTGTGTTTGAGGGGACACCAGAATATAATTAATTATTCTGAAAAGGTCTAAACGCTGCCGCCATCTCGTTCAACTCTAAGAGTTCCCATGGTCTTTAACAGGAAAGAAATATCACACTTATCAGAAAAGGCATGCCACCACCTTTAGATGACTAAAGACAAAACTTCATGACAATGACAGATGTTTGTCACTCTGTGAATTTCCAACATATCTTATCTCAGAAACATCACCGACAATCCCATACCCAAACTAAAACATCATGTGATGTCACGGAGACATATGTTCCCCAGAAATGTCCAAACACATAATATCACGACTTATCTCTAAATAACACCCACAATCCAACGCGAACCAAACACACCACATGATATCCCTCACAGGAGGAGACCCCCCCATGCAATTCCAAACATTCCAGACTATCTCTTATCGATACCAACACCCACAATGCAATATGCAAACCATTTACTTATGTACATCTCATAACACCCCCCCCCCCACACACACACATCCATGACACTGACCTTGCTTTCTCCAATCACCCTGTCCCTATTTTGTTTAAAGTGTCCCACTAATCACATCCCGAATCCTTATCCACTAATATATCTTCCTTTTCCATTCAAAACAATAACATCACTTATTTGCAACTAACAAATTACATCACTTATCTTCATCTGATAACAACACACATCCATGACACGATTCCTTATCTCCAATCATCACATACAATTCCATACGTGAACAAAACAAATAACGTGATGTGACTGACACATATTCCTCCAGGGAAATTCAAAACATTCAAATCTCATGACGTCACCCCCACAATGACGTTATCATCTGAACAACCAATCACGTCATGATTCCTTATCTTATTTTGATCTTGATCTTGTTCAAAGCGCCTAGTATACCACTTGCGATAGCTCATGTTTTCCTTGAATTTGCCCACAATAATGGCCAGCAAACGTTCATCCAGCACCACCATATATATCACCACCCGCAACCGTGACACACAATGGGCTCAGCAGCATTTGGTCAAAGGTTGCAGGATTCTGATAATCAAGGTAAAGATGCCAGGCAGAGTCTTAGCCACAGCTACAGAGAAAGGAAAGACAATAGTCTCAGCACTGCCAAAACAATGGACAAATTTCAGAACTCTCTGTCTTATGCTAATGGTAATGGTTTATCCTTTCAGTTGTCCTTGACCCAAGGTGACTTTGTAAGCATTGCCCACAAGGTGTTTCTGGTGAGATTTTTACAGGATATTTCACTTGTGATTTCCCTCCGCCAATTTTATCTGGGCACGGGACCGGCATATGGCTGGGAATTATTAATGAATGTAATCCATGTGTATTCATGATATCAGTTTGCCTGTTCCTGTTGCCTGATGAAGAAAACCCAAGTTTACATAATGAGGCCTGTGTAGCTCAGTAGAGGTGATGCTTCTATCCTCCATGCTTGGACGCACGAAGAAGATTTATGGATCAAGTTTAGTCGCCAACTGGAGGAACTTTTTCTAAGCCTTTCCTAGACTGGTTCCTGAGTTATTTGGTCTTTGGCAGGGGGATGCAGTTTTATTCGGATGTTTTAACTCGGATGTTTCATCACATAAACTCAAGAAAACCGACCGTGGAGCCCACATTATTACAGGCAGTAACATATCCTGTTAGGGTTAGGTACCAAGAGATAGTAGCACTTTTTTATCAGTGTCTTCATCGGTGGCTGCATATAATTAATGATAGACATGGGCAAGCTATCTCTGATTGGCTACTAGTGGAGATCAAACTGCCCACTCTATTCTAAAAGCCAAATAGGATTTAATGGCCTCGCCTATGCTCTGTAAGAGAATAAAAGGGGATAGCTTATTATTTATATATATGTAGCTCAGTGTATGTGGCGTTTTCACACCATGGCGCTTAACCGCACGAAGGAAGACTTCTCAGTTTCGAATCTAGTCAGCGACTAGAAGAAAGTTTTCTAATCTTTTTTCGACCGGTTCCCGAGTTAGTTGATGACCGTGGAACCCACATTATTTCAGACATTAAATAAGAGTGTTACGGTTAGCGACCACGAGATGGCGGCACTTGACTTGTTGAGCCGTCTCTCTTCGCTACGTGCCACGCTTAGTGATAGCCTTGGGCCAGCTATCTCTGATGGGGTACCAGTGGGGATTGAACTGCTCACTCAGTCTCCAAAAGTTAGATAGGGCTAAAAACAGCCTCGCCTACTCCCAATATACGAGAATAAAAAGGCATTAGCTGTTTTTTGTTTTTTTATATACCCATAACAATGATATATACAATATTGATACGTGTACATGTATGAATTTTTTTCATACATGTACACGTAGATTGACTTCATCAGGCGTTAAAAACATATAATGATATTAAAAGACACTGAAAATAACATTGAGACACTCTAAAGCCATACAATTATAAAGTTATAATATTCGGCTGTGAATTACAGTTATAATGAAAGGAGCTATAGTCCGTGTTAAAGTTCTATTGTTGTACACTTGTGCGTGTGTGGAACCACGCGATCTCCAGTATCTGATAGTAGAGCTGAAAGAGTCAGGCAAATTATAGCTGAGATTATTGTTCATATGAAGAGGGTCCAAGGTGATTTCTTTTGTCTCTACAATGCAGCGTTCTACCTCATCATGGCAAATGTGTAGGTTTGAAGTTGTTGTCCAATTTACTTCATGTTGGCGGCTTTCGTTGTTCGTGTTTATTGACAACAGGACATGGCCTGATAGAGCAGTAGCTCTGGTTCTCTTGTAAGCAATGTCTCTCTGGTGTTCCTCGATAAGTAGGAGGTAGATTTCTCCGTTTAGCCATAGTAAGGTTTTCCACACTCACATATGACTTTGTATACACCCGGGAATTGTAGAAGGTTGTGAGATTGTTTATAGTTGTTGAAAAGTGATCTTATTTTTGACAGAGTCGAGAAGCACGTTTGTATGTTAAATTTCTTTAGGATTCTACTCAGCTTTTTGGATAGTGTGCTGATATATGGCAAGGTGATATGACCTTTGGAGTCGTCTTGTGTCTCTACGTTGCTACGTTGACGGTGGGATAATTGGTTGTTAATACTTTTTAAAGAGCAGCCATTGTTTTTAAAGGTCCATTTAAGATGCTGTAGTTCTTTTTTTAGTTCTTCTTCATCTGACAGTACAGATCTTGCACGATTCGCAAGAATTGATATAATACCCAACTTTTGCGCTGGATGGTGATGTGAGGATGCATGCAAATATCTGTCCGTGTGTGTTGGCTTTCTAAATATAGAGACTTTTATTGATTCAGGCGTCTTGGTGAGATTAACATCTAGGAAACAGATGGAACTATTTTCTTCAATCTCCATGGTCAATTTTATATCCTGATGGAGGTTGTTTAAGTGATTGAGAAACCTGTGAAGATTCTGAATACTATGCTCCCATATGAGGAATATATCGTCCACATATCTTAGCCAAATTCTTGGTTTTAAACTAAAAGAGGAGATTGCCTTTTGTTCAAAATCCTCGAAAAAAATGTTGGCTAATACAGGAGAGAGGGGGCTTCCCATAGCTAATCCTTTGACCTGTTTATATAGTTTACCTTCGAATTCAAAATAGCCAGAGTTTACACAGTGAGATAGCAGAGAGAACATTTTATTTGAAATCTTGTTCTTTAAAATATTGAGAACGTCTTCTGACGGAATGTTGGTAAAGAGTGCTACCACGTCAAAGCTCACCATGATGTCAGAAGACTTGAGTTTTAAGTCCTTGATTTTAGAGACAAAATCTGTTGAGTTTTTAATATAAGGAGAAGATTTTCCCGCATAAGCTTTTAACGATGACGCCAAATATTTTGATAATCTGTATGTGGATGAGTCAATGCTGTCTACTATAGGTCTCAGTGGATAGTTTTCTTTGTGTACCTTAGGGAGAGCATATAACCTTGGAATGAGTGGGTGTAAAGAACGGATGGAAAGCCGTGTATTTCGTGGAATTTCGGTGGTCTTTTGTAGGAGATTATTGGTTATATTGTATATTTCTCTTGTTTGATCCCTCTCGATTTCCGAATAACTATCTGACTTTAACAATGTTAAGATTTTTTCTCGGTAGTCTGTTTTATCTAGAACTACAGTTGCATTCCCCTTATCAGCTTTTAAGATGATGATGTCCTTGTTAATCCGTAGATTTTTAATTGCATGTCTCTCACCAGGGGATAGATTATCAGAAGGAGGTTTTGCGTTGTTGATTGCAAGAATTGCTTCTATGCTAAGTAAACTCGCGTCTGCTGTAGGAAGTAGCGAAGCTGCTTTCTCCATCTTAGTTAAAAGTAGTTCTTTAGGAATGCATTTTGGTGCCAATACAAAATTTAGACCTTTTTCGAGAATTTTCTATTCATGAATATATATATATATATATATATATATATATATATATATATATATATATTCATATTTGTATATACTGACTATAACCGAGACTAGAATAACAATTAAATTTATTCAAAACGCAACATGTTTCATCGGATTGTCCGACTTCTTCAGGCGTGGGAATATAGAAAGCAAATAAACACTATAAGAAACATCGTATCACTATAAAAACTACTATTATAAAATTCAGTTAGCTTCGAACTGCGGCTACAGTCCGTGTTGAAGTTCTATTGTTAGGCAGCTGCGTGCGTCTGATTTCACGAGTGTGCCAATATCGGATAGCAGAGCTGAAAGAATCCGGTAGATTATAGCTAATGTTATTATTTATGTGATGAGGGTCCATGACAATTTCCTTAGTTGAATCGACTATGCGGTGCCCCACCTCGTCATGGCATATATGAAGGTTTGAAGTTGTTGTCCAATTTATCTCATGTTGACGGCCTTCATCATTTGTGTTTACAGAAAAACAGTACATGGTTTTGACAGGGCACTTGCTCTAGTTCGTTTGCATGCAATGTCCCTCTGGTGTTCTTGCAGAAGTAGGAGGATTCTTATTTTTCAGTTTGGCCATAGTATTGCTTCCCGTAGTCACACGTGATTGTGTACACTCCTGGGAATTGTAGATGTTTGTGAACTTGTTTGTATTTGCTTAAATTCGATCTTAGTTTAGGAACAGTAGAGAAACAGGTTTTTATGTTGAATTTTCGTAAAATTCTTCTTAGTTTCGTGGAGTGCAAGCTGATGTATGGTAAGGAGATATAACCTTTGGGGTTGTCTTGTGTTTCTGAGTTGTTTTGATGGTGGCGGTATAGAGGCTTATTAGTAGTTTTCGACAAGTAGCGATTACTTGTGCAGATTCTTTGTAGATGTTGTCAGGGCCGCCGAGAGAAACCTTCTAGCCCGTGACAAGTCTGTGGTCCTGGCCCCACTTAAAAAAGTGCATCACTTCTGTTTAATAAAAAAGTCATTAAACATTTATTTAAAAAAGTGTACAGTAAATTCAAAATTCAATACATTACATGCCATACAAAATGCAAACATTAAATAAAAAGAGAATTTTTAAATTATTATTGCCTCATCCACTTCCTCACTTTATGGTTAGCGAAATCTTTAATCACTTCGTCATAATCAATTTTCATTGCCAGGTCATGTTCTATTGATAGAAAAGCTAAGCCGTTTAATCTTTCCTGGAGCATTGATTATCTACAGAAGCCCTTTATTGCTGAAAGTTTACTAAACCCTCCTTCACCTTCGGCAACTGTTACTGGTATTGTGCAAAAATTCTGATTGAAGTACATATTTCGGGAAAAACACCATGAAGTTGAAATTTATAAATGATATTTAATAAATCTAGTCCTGGTATAACATATTTAAACGTGACGTTATAAATCTTTTTTATGTGATAGATTTCGTCTTTCAGAGATGATGTTAAATCTTTCGAATATTTATTTATTAAATTATTGCACGAGTCACAAATTTCTTGATGATTCATTGTTTGAAAATTTAACATTGGTGACAATAAATTCTGAATGTTTTTTAAAGATGTGAAACGAATATTAAGCAATATTTTGTTTAATTCAAAATTACTGCAGATGTTTATGAATTCATTTTGAGTTTGCCACGATAAACAATTGGCCTGAAGCCGTTGGCCGGTGTTTTGCGATTCTTTTACCTTTCGTAAATGTTCTTTTAGTATGGGATCATAATGCGCAACTAATTCTATTATCCCCAGAAAGTTCCCATTATGTGGATTACCAATTTGTTGATTAGCAACACAAAATGATAAATTTCTGGACGCGAAAAATAAAATTACATGAAGCAACCATGAATTTTAAGCAATTCATAATTTTTTTTTTGTTTCGTTAATAACTAAATTTTCCATTTTGTTGTTTACTCCGCTACCAGTTAGAGATCGTTCTAATTGCCTCCAGGATAAGAAGCACTCTTATTGAGATCGCGATTTTTCATGATCAGGCAAACGTGTATATAACATTTGCCACTTTTGTTTTAGAGGACAAAACCCTTCTGATTTACTTAAATCGCTGACAAGTTTACTTTTTGTATCATTGCCAAATAATAGGCAGGTTACACAATATAAGACTTGTTTGCTTGTACTCCATCCAGCGTAACCAGTCTAGAACTAATTGATCACGGCCATTTGATAACTGAGAATAAACTAAATATGAAGAAAATTTCCTACTTTTACAATCTTTTGGCATTAACTTGACCACATCATTTAGCTCAGATTCGGATTTTAGTCCTTTAACAACTATTAATTGCCGATTTACATCACTAAAGAAATCTAGCCAAGTACCTGGATCTTCGTAATTTATAACTTCGGTAGCTTCTAAGTTGGTAGTCGCTTCAGCTTCACCTCCAGTTGACGTAAGTTCTTCATATATTAAATCTTTGTTACCAACTGCATCGGTTGTAGTGCTGATTGTTGCTTCAATTCCAGGTCCGAGCAACTTTTTTTCTTTATCTTGAAGGTTTACATTGTCCTTAGCGTCTATTTCAGTGTTCACTTCAGAGGTAGCTGCTGCAGGTCCAGGTGAAGAAGATTCTTTATTACTTTTGTCAGCAGTTAAACTATTAGCACATTGTTTACTTGAAATTTCAATATCTTGGTGTTCTTCCGTCTTCAAATATTTCAGTATTAATACTTGTTTTTTAAATCTTCTTTTGCCTTCTCACGATCCCTTTTCTCCTTTCGTTTTTGATTTTCAGATTTATGATGATACATTTCTGTTGGTCAAAATTTTATTACTAACCCCTTAACATACAAAGACGTCTGTGACACGTCTTTTGTTTATTGCACCAAAATTGATTTTGAATTTTGGTTTCACATATAAATACAACCGAATATAGACGCTAGACAATCTTGTGCCTATTTCCTTTCACCCGAGAAAGTTGCCTACGGCGTGTATCGGCTATTTCGTTTGCGTTTGCACAAATTCATTATTTTTCAAATAATGATGAATTTGATCCAACAAATCATCCTCGCCCAAAACTCGTCTAAAAATTGGCAGAAAAACGACCGCTTTCTGATTTTTAATTGGTACGTTAAGGGGTTAAAAATATAATTTTAATAATTAAAAAATCAAATTAATAAGAATACGTAATTTCATTTTTTAGCGCACAGTCTACACTATACAGTTGCACACTTTACAAACAATCACAAAATCTTCCTCTATCAAAATAATAACAATAACGAAGTATTCTGGCAGGGAACCTGTGAATGCAATTACTAGCTAGCGCAGCCAACTGCAAAACAATCTTGCACGAACGCCTATGACGTCTCACCCGCTATAACTACAGTGATCCACGCTGAGAGAATCAGTGTCTTCCGGACACTCACGGCGAGCTATAGAGAGTAGCCGTCTGTCTAAAACAAACACAGTATCATTCTCGATATGCCATTATTATTTATCATTGTTGTATTATTACGAGAATTAAAACAATGCATTATAAACACAGTTATGTGACACGTCGGGCCCTTTTCGATGCCGAGCCCGTGACAAAAGTCTCAGATGTCACTCCCTCTCGGCGGCCCTGGATGTTGTAGTTCAATTTTTAGCTCTTCATCATCTGACACTATAGATCTGGCACGATGTGCTAGGGTTCAGATGATACCCACTTTCTGTGCAGGATAGCGATGTGAGGACGCATGCAGATATCTATCTGTGTGAGTAGATTTTCTAAAGATTGAGATTTTAATAGAAGCAGATGTCTTAGTAAGTCTTATGTCCAGGAAAGGAAGCGATCCATTTTCTTCAACCTCCACTGTTAATTTGATATCTTGGTGGAAGTTGTTTAAATGATTTAAAAAAGACTGAAGGTTATCGGTGCCATGTTCCCAGATAAGAAATATGTCATCTGCAAATCTCAGCCAAATTTTTGGTTAAGAGTAGCGAGGAGATTGCCTTTTGTTCGAAATCTTCAAAAAAGATGTTAGCTAATATAGGAGACAGTGGGCTGCCCATTGCCAATCCTTCATTTTGTTTGTAAACTTTTTTCTCGTATTGCCGAGGTGAACCTCGGCAATACGAGAAAAATATCGAGACCCTCTTGAGTTGAAACGTTTGTAAAGAGAGCCACCACGTCAAAGCTCACCATGATATCTGAATGCTGGAGTTTTAAATTTTTGATTTTCGAGACGAAATCTCTTGAGTTTTTTTTTATATATGAAGAAGAATTTCCTGTAAAACCTTTTAAAGATGAAGCCAGAAACTTAGATAAGCTGTAGGTAGGCGAGTCAATACTATCTACAGTTGGTCTCAGTGGGCAGTTTTCCTTGTGTATCTTTGGGAGACCATATAACCTTGGGATGAGTGGATGTAAAGAGCGAGCGGCAAGGCGCATATTTCGTGGAAGTTCTGTGGCTTTTTGTAAGAGGTTGTTTGTTTTGTTATGTATTTCGCTCGTTGGATCTCTCTCAATCTCCAAGTATGTATCTGACTCTAATAACGCCAAGATTTTTTCATGGTAATCTGTTTTATTTAGCACCACAGTTGCGTTGCCCTTGTCAGCTTGTATGATAACGATGTCTTTGTTATTCTTAAGACTTTTTATGGCTAGCCTTTCGCCAAGGGAGATGTCGTCAGATGGAGGTCTTGAATTGTTAATCGCAAGTATTGCTTCCATGCGAAGTAAACTGCGACAGAAAGTAGTAATGCAGATTTCTCCATCTTAGTTAAAAACATTTCCTTGGGAATAGTTTTAGGCGCAAGGACAAAATTGAGACCTTTTTCAAGAATTTGTTCTTCGTTACGATTTAGAACATGACGATTGGTTTATCACTAATTTTTTAATCCTTCCATGAAGATTATTAGGGGTTGGTTGTTCTTGTGTTGTCTTTAGCGAATTAAACTTTCTGATAAGCTTGTGTTTGTTTAAGTTTTGAGATCTTAATGCCCGACGTGTACTTATTTCTTGAATGTGATTCCATGACATTTCGCAGTCGCTATATGGTTTTCTAAAGATGATTTTTGAGAAAAGAGAAGAGATAAATTACGTTTGGTATCGTTAATCCTCTCTCCTAAAAGTTCCAGTTTTGCTATTTTGGTAGATTTTGTGTGCTTTTTCACTGGTAATGGCTTCTCTGAATTATAAGAATTTAGGAATAATAGAAGAGAACTTACAACGTTTCAGGAAGATAAGTCTGTTGATAGCGAGTCCAATACTCTTAAGTGTCTTCTCATAAGCTTTCGTAGGTTGGAAATTATACCCGTCAAAAGGGATATGACAACGATTTGTAGTATTAACTCGGAATTGAGATATGTTTATATTTGTATATACTGACTATAACCGAGACTAGAATAACAATTAAATTTATTAAAAATGCAACATGTTTCATCGGATTGTCCGACTTCTTCAGGCGTGGGAATATAGAAAGCAAATAAACACTATAAGAAACATCGTATCACTATAAAAACGACTATTATAAAATTCAGTTAGCTTCGAACTGCAGCTATAGTCCGTGTTGAAGTTATATTGTTAGGCAGCTGCGTGCGTCTGATTTCACGAGTGTGCCAATATTGTATAGCAGAGCTGAAAGAGTCCGGTAGATTATAGCTAAGGTTATTATTTATGTGATGAGGGTCCATAATAATTTCCTTAGACTCGACTATGCGGCGCTCCACCTCGTCGAGGCATGTATGAAGGTTTGAAGTTGTTGTCCAATTTATCTCATGTTGATGGCCTCCATCATTTGTGTTTACTGAAAACAGTATATGGTTTGACAGGACAGTTGCTCTAGTTGTTCTTTTGTAGGCAATGTCCCTTTGATGTTCTTCCAGACTTAGGAGGATTGATTTTTCGGTTTGGCCATAGTATTGCTTCCCTGCTTCCCGCAGTCACACGTATTTATATATATATATATGAAAGAATGATCATTGACTCGGTTAACATACATATGTTTTTAAAAAGAATTGAATGAATAAAACCGAGATTTAAGTAAAAAGGTTTTAATATTAAAACACGACTAGTTTCGGCTTGCAACAGCCTTCATCAGGTGACATTATAAAAGAAAGAAAACAGAAAAAAAACTAAAACACTGAATCTTAAATAAACTATGAACAACATAGAGAGTCTCTATACATAATTGATATTAAAACGTTGTGGTTGTATTTAAAGCTGTTCTTTCGATTGTTGTATTGTTGGGAAAGTGCGTGCTAGTAGCATTTCGTGAACGCCAGGACATGATTACAGCTGAATGACTATCCGGGAGGTTGTGGCTCAAGTTATTATTTAGATGAGCAGGATTGAAGATGATTTCTCTAGATTCCACGATTTTTCTCTCTAGTTCATCATTGCAACGGAAGATGTTAGTAGATTTTTCCCAGCAGACTTTGTGACTTTGGTTTTCATCATCAGGATTAGCCGAGAAAAGGATATGACTTGATAATGCACTGGCTCGCTGTCTCTTGTAAGTAATGTCCCCCACGTGTTCTTCCATACGCAATTCGACAGATTTGTCTGTCTGCCCAAAATAAGGAATATCACAATCACAAAATATTTTATATACACCAGGGTATTTGAGTTGATGATGACAAGGCTTATTAAGAAACGGATTTTTGGAAGTAAAGTGAACAACGTTCTGATATTGTATTTTCTTAGAACCTTTGCTAATTTATGTGAAACTGTACTTATGTAAGGAATAGATAATATTGCCTTTGAATCTATTTGTTTCTTCTGAGCGATGTCTAGGAGGATTAAGAAGGAATCTTTCAATGATTCTCTTGGAATATCCATTAACTTAGAAAGAAGTTTTGAGATAGTTTATTTCTGTAAGAAGTTCATTTAGGTCATCCAGAAGAGAACGGGCTCTATGTCCCAAGGTGGAAATTATTCCAAACTTATGAGGAGAGAAGTGATGGGACTGACGATGCAGATATCTGTTGGTATGTGTGGGCTTTCTGTATATCGATATGTCTGAAAAACGTTTGAGGTATTTGGCAAGATATTTTGAAAGGTTGTACGTCGGAGAATTAATACCTTCTACAATGGGGCGTTGTGGGGTGTTCTCTTTATAGATTTTAGGAACCATATATGCGAGGAATTAACGGATGGAGAGAGATTAGAGATAAGCGAACGTTTCGTGATAATTTAGTGGTTGTTTGTAATAAGTTGTTTGTACGATTTTGAAGTTCATAAGTTGGATCTCTCTTGCGTATTGAGTAGGTATCATTTTGTAATAATTCAAGCATTTATTCTGATAATCTTCCGAGTTGAGGATGACTGTTGCATTGGCGTTATCCGCAGGAAGGATAATTATATCTCTGTTGTTTTTTAAACTTTTACGAGCTTTGTGTTCTGTTAAAGTAATGTTATCTGCAGGTGTTTTTGCGTTATTAATAATAAAGATTAATTCAATATAGACGTTTTGCATCTTGTGAAGGGGGAAATAATGGAGCTTTTACTATTTTAGTAAGCAGTGTCTCCTTTGGTATAAATTTTGGGGAAGGAATAAGGTTTAGACTTTACTAAGGATGCTTTTTTCTTCATCTGAAAGTATATAAGAAGATTTGTTCATAACGACTTTGTCAATATTGATGTGTGGTTTTGAGAAGTTCCTATTATTTTGTATTATTTTTAATCTTTCAAATTTTCTTATAAGATTTACTTTGTTATTATATTGTATTGTGGCTGCTTGAGATTCACAGTTTATAAAAGTATGTTAACTATCATTATCTAGAGATTCTTCCAGTGTCTCCGCTATAGTTCTTTTTTTATTTAAAAGAAAAGCGAGAGTTCGTTTAGTATCCCAGATTCTTTCAGACAGTAGGTCTAATTTAGATTTATGAGAGATTCCCCTTTCACGTTCTGTTGTTATTTAAAGGATATTAATTTAGGAAACACAGAGTGAAACTTGCAACGTTTCAAGAAGACTAATCTGTTGATTCTTAGTCCAATACTCTTCAGTGTTTTTTTTTTTTTTTGGAAGTTTCTTTTCAGAAAGCATTTTTCAGGCAAGTCACCATCCTTTATCAAGAACACTACAGAATCTGTTTCATACATCAAGGATATAACAGTTAATGAAGATAAAATCATAGCTAGCTTGGACATACCTTCTTTGTTCACTAATGTCCCACAGATGAAGTCCTAACATTATTCAAGGACAAGTTATCCAAAAAAATGTTAGCCTTGCTCACACATTGCATCAAGTCCGGTTATGTCAGATTTCAAGATACTATATACAAACATAATCATGGGCTGGGTATGGATAATCCTTTATCCCCTGTAGTCGCAAATATTTACTTAGAGGATTTTGAAACCAAGGCTATCTCTTCCTTTATTTTAACACCTAAAGTTTGGAAACGCTATGTAGATGATGTCTTCATTATTTGGAGCCATGGATATGATTCCCTTATGGTTTTCCTCGAACATCAAGAGCCGATATCAAAGTATTAAGTTTACTGCCGAGCTTGAAACGGATAATTCCCTGCATATAGATATACAGAAAGCCCACACATTCCAACAGATATCTGCATCGTCGGTGCCATCACTTCTCTCCTCATAAGTTTGGAATAATTTCCACCTTGGGACATAGAGCCCGTTCTCTTCTGGATGACCTAAATGAACTTCTTACAGAAATAAACCATCTCAAAACTTCTTTCTAAGTTAATGGATATTCCAAGAGAATCATTGAAAGATTCCTTCTTAATCCTCCTAGACATCGCTCAGAAGAAACAAATAGATTCAAAGGCAATATATCTATTCCTTACATAAGTACAGTTTCACATAAATTAGCAAAGGTTCTAAGAAAATACAATATTAGAACGTTGTTCACTCCACTTCCAAAAATCAGTTTCTTAATACGCCATCCAAACCCTTGTCATCATCATCTTAAATACCCAGGTGTATATAAAATATTGTGTGATTGTGATATTCCTTATTTTGGGCAGACAGACAAATCTGTCGAATTGCGTATGGAAGAACACATGGGGGACATTACTTACAAGAGACAGCGAGCCAGTGCATTATCAAGTCATATCCTTTTCTCGACTAATCCTAATGATGAAAACCAAAGTCACAAATTCTGCTGGGAAAAATCTACTAACATCTTCCGTTGCAATGATGAACTAGAGAGAAAAATCGTGGAATCTAGAGAAATCATCTTCAATCCTGTTCATCTAAATAATAACTTGAGCCACAACCTCCCGGATAGTCATTCAGCTGTAATCATGTCCTGGCGTTCACGAAATGCTACAAGCACGCACGTTCCCAACAATACAACAAAATTAAACAGCTTTAAATACAACCACAACGTTTTAATATCAATTATGTATAGAGACTCTCTATGTTGTGCAAAGTTTATTTAAGCTTCAGCGTTTTAGTGTTTTTTCTTTTATAATGTCACCTGATGAAGGCTGTTACAAGCCGAAACTAGTCGTGTTTTAATATTAAAACCTTTTTACTTAAATCACGGTGTTAGTCATTCAGTTATTTAAAAAAAAAAAAAAATATATATATATATATATATATATATATATATATAAAGGATTATTTTGGTAATCTTTCTGTTTTCATTCTTTCAACGTGTTCCATCGATTTATGTTTCTATTTTTTAATTTTTTCTATTACTGATTTCTGGGTTAATTCTTTCATAATTTCTTAATTTATTTTATGATAGAATAGAGTATATTTTGTAGTTTTCCTCATAAGCTTCATTTCTGTTGTTATTAATATTTGTTTGTCTTTTTTTTGTATTGTCGAGATTTCATTTTCATACAATAGGAATGGAAGGGCTAACAACGTATTTTATACTTTTAATCTTGTTTGTTTTTGAACCACACTTGTTATTTTTAAATATTTGGCAATTTGTGGGTTTATATCTTTTTCATTTCATGTGATCATACATCCTAGGTAGTTAAATGAATTCACCTGTTCTTAAATCTGGTTGTGTATTACTATTTTACTTCTTGCTGTAACTTGTCCTTCAAAGGCATCGTGTCTTATTTTTCTGTGATATTTATTTGATATTTATCATTCTATAATCTTTGGCCATTTCATTTAAATTTAAAATACGTTTCTGTAGGTTATCTTTAGAATTTGTAATTATTATTTCGTCATCAGCTAAACATAGAGTGTTTAAGTTCACAATAGATGAAAGTTTAATACGTTGATGGAAATTTTTATTCCATTTTATTATTATTTCATTTAGATAAATATTTAAAAGTGTTGCTTGAAGGAGATATCCCTATCGGACTCCTTGAGTTATCTTTCTCGTATATGATAGTTCATAATTTAATCTTATTTGTAAATTGATTATTTTCATATACGCTTATGATAGCTTTTAGAATATTATTTGGTATTTGTCTTTATTTTAATGTGTCAAATAAATTGCTTCTTTTAACTTTGTCAAATGCTTTTCAAAGTCTATAAAATTTCTATAGCAAGTGTTTGAAATAATTTTAATATTTATTGATGATGTCCCAAATATATTTCTTCTAGGGAGAACCGGGTCGAACAGACTCAATTGAATCCGTTTTTTTTTTTTTTTTCTATTGCCATGTAGAATACATGGGCAAATTAATCTCTAACGAAAGTACAGCATGAGTGTCGTAGAATAGTTTCAATTTTAATGCTCTTATTCAGTTAATTATTTGCAAGTTCATTTTCATGTGAAGGATTATAACAAAAGTGAAAACGCTAGTTCAGATAGAAGAAAATCTCCCGATTAGACTGTCTGCAACTTACTGCAACCCAAAGCAGCGTTAACGTTTTATTCTTCGTGAAGCGATAGCTTTTCTGACATCTTTTTTTTTTTTACTCTTCTCTGATTTTTTCTCAACACACACTAATGAATGTATCGCCGTTGTTTTAGGGTGTGTTATATTCTACATTCGTCTTTGAAGAGTTAACAACAGAAATGACATCCCCCAAAACTAGTTTTCAATCTCATAGGAGAATTTTCCCATTTTTCGGGAAGATGTAAATACTTCATGTTGTTCTTTATTTCTCTTAATAGAATAAAACATTTTTTCTTAAAAAAGTCAGACGTTTGAAAATTTACCGCATTCACCGAAGGCCTCATTCTTGTAAATGTGAAAATATAACCGCGTCTGTCTTAAGAACCTATTCTATTTCTTCTCTCCATAACATATGTAATAATGATGCTTTTGACGTAATAGACGAAATCAGCTCTCGCGAGGAAGGAACTCAAATGTAACGAACGTACTTTTATTAACGCAACGATCCTTAATAGCAGATAAAACTGCATTCACTTTATTATTCTGTTTGAAAGGGGAAGAGGGAGTAAAGAAAGAAAAAAGCATCACTGTGATACGGAGTGCATTAAAAGTCTAATTTTGCACAAAGAAATACTTTCTTAAATATTTACAGCACTTATATTCAGGCTAAGGTAAACTCATCCAGTTGTGTTTCAACATTCTTAATAAACGACGATTTATTTCGCGTGCTTACCTATAAAATGATGCTCTTCAACTTGTCTCCCCAAAGGACCGGAAGGAGATGCGTTCGTCTGTCGTAATTGTTGCCTTTGAGCATCTATGTGAGTGCATTGTCGCGTTTCCTGTTATTTCCCCCTCGACTCCGTGAGGCGGGCATCCCTCTATTTCTGTTGGTATTATGGTCCACCCGGGACTGCCCTGCGAACCTCTTCTGTTTAAGTAGAAGATCCAAGCCAGTTTCCTCCGCTGTGGGTCGCGTTACTTTTGAACAAAGTGCAATTATGTCCCTCTCCCCTGAAGGCTTCTTCACTTAAATGCATGCAAGAGACGCACTTGGGAAACACTAAGTTCTGTAATGCAGACGCTTCTGACTTTTATATCATTACCAATAGTATAATAAAGACGTCTACTACAGCTCCCTCTACATAGTATATCGATAGTAAACTATTATAGCTTTTATTTCTATCGGGTAGGCTTTATAAACGTATATTTTTCTTCTTACATCGAATTGATGCTGAGTTACAATATGCAACTTTATGCTAATAATGCATTCTTATATTATTGTTATTCTTGTTGTATTTATATAAATCCAAATAACAAACATTAGAATTTATTATTATTGACATTTCGTGAATGCCAAAAGAAAAAGATCAAATTAAATATTGTTCTAAAACAAGATCAAACTCTTTTGAAATATTGAAATATACTTACAAATGATTATAGCCAATACATGATATGAAATGTTGTTGTATTGTATTGTATTGTATTGTCAAGTATTGTACTCTAAAGCTGTAAAGTGACAGCTGTAGATGCTGTAGGAACGACAATCTAACGTTAGTCTATTTACGATGATAGCTAATCGTATATACACATCCCTAAACTAATTGATTATAAACTTGAATACGGACACCAAAGATGTGCTATTTATAATAGTAAAATACAAAGCTGCAACTAATTTAAAACGTTGAACACTTTGCAACAGACAGCCGCCTTAGAAATTCAAACGATGTAGACAGTTCTGAGAGCTCTCAAAGAGTTTGTATAGCTGTTTAAAGTTAACGCCGGTAGAAAAGTCAAAGTTGAAAAAGTGATACCTAGAAAGAAGTGTTCCCTAAGAATCGACTGAAAGAAAGAGAACGTACTGAAATCCACAACTATTCGGGTGTCCATGCAAACCTGGTACACCCAAGCATGTCATCTCAAACAATATTCAGTTTCGATTTCAGTAGTTTTGAGGGAATAAGGGGTTGGAAATTTGTGGGATGGAGCGTGAAATCACGATACACATATTTTAAATGAAATTAACGTGTTTGGCAATATCAACTTCAAGATATTTCCCAGGTTCTCATCTGTTGATTGTGGCGACGTGACTGGGTTATTCTATTGCCGTAGAATGATAATTCCTTGCAGTAGTGAGCAGAGAAATTAACCCGGAAATTTATATTGGCATGTGGATAGTTACGGTTGTGCATGCTATGTTGGCTCTATGAAAATGATCCAGATGGATATCATGATCCTCCACGGCCCAATTGTTATCGAATATGCTCATTAATCGGAAAGACGTATTATCGAATCCTTTATAAAAGCAAAGTAACTTAAGAGAGTTTACAGCTATTGGTTTCATGCGAAGGCGGCAGGATTTTCTTCCTGTAAACTAAGGATTTTCATCTCACGAAAGCTAAGAAATCTCCAGATTGTTAACTGCATATATTCATACAAAACTTGCAATTTACAAAGTTAATTCTCTGTTTTTTTGGCATCATTTGCTTCTGCATAATTCCAAAAAAAAACATGATAAATGCACCACATGGTACTGTAATAAATGTGGCAGTGTGGTTTAAGGAAATAGTTCGATAGTAGTTTGGTTATAACGATTCATGCACACTTCCGTCATCCAAAATAAACTACAGAATCCTAAATTAAGTCTAAGTAAAGCTAAAATAGAACTGAATAAATGAAAGTACGACTGAAGCAGAACTGAGTATATCGGAACAGAACTGAAGGCTGTTTCTTTAAGTTCGTTGTGACATCAGTCACCTAGCAATCAATCGGCCAAGGATTCCAGGACAATGGCAGTTTCTGATCCTTCCTGTGAAACGGATATGCAGCAGTAGAGAACAGCAGTGCAGTTATAAGGATTGTTTTAATTATCAGCTCTTATGGCTTAACAGCAATGGTAATGTCTTGAATGCGAACAGTATTAATACTTAAAGCATTTCATAGAGACTGCTTCCTTTGAGTGCATGGAAATGGAAGAGTAATTTAACTCTAGGTTCTTATAACGAGCACTCTGGTCATCGCATTGATGGTGATCCGTAATCTCGAGGAATGTATTATGAAGGACAAAGTAACTTGTCCTTCATAATACATTGTAATCATTTCCTACAATTTTTTTTTTTTTTTTTGTTTGTTGAGGAGAAAGAAACATTTGTTCCCTGTGGGAAAAAGAACTTCGAATGATTACATTCCTGTCTAGGTCGCGAGGTAGTATCGTCGTTAAAAACTGAAAACGAGTTACACGGGAATATGAATACTCCCGTGTAACTCCCGAAGCAACTCTCGTAGTTGCTTCGACCTGATTTGCAACCAGCAACCTATAGACTCATAGCGGGAGAAGCTCTGCTCCAATATCCGCAACTCACTTTCTCTCCGTATTTAATCCTCTAGCTACAACTATCACCACAACGGCATTTCTACGAACAATTCACAACGTCATCTACCGCTTAATACCACCACCAACAACAACAACAGTTCTGTTTGTAAATTGCGACTGTGTTTTCATCACCGATTTTCCTGCATGCGGGATGAAAAATAGGAGTTTCTTAGAGAAACAAACCTGCTGTCTCCATATGAGATCGGCTAACTCATCTTCAATTAAAAAAAGCCAATATGAAGATTCCTCTCGTTACGACATGAGCCAAACTCAGGTCTTTTTCAGTTGAAAGGAGCAATATGTCGTCATTCTTCCAATTGCGCTGCGGAGGAGCTATGTTAACTTTATAATAGATGTGCTAAGTTGATCATGTGTCGCGATGTTATTAATATCATCATCATCAAATTCCTGACATGCACCTTCCAGCAGTGAACAGAATGATATGACTGTACTACACGAAAAATTTAGATAATTTCTAATTTCCTCTGAACAATTTTCCTTCAAATTAATCTGCCCGGTTATCTGGAAAGACTCCATTCAATATTATGAGATCTTATATTTCTGTTTTCCAAGGTACTTTTATCAATCCAACTGTATCTTGTCCTCCTCTGGATCTTTTTCCTGTCATCCATTCTGGCAAAGAAGGCTTGTTTTTCTAGCGATCCCTCTCCCATTCTGTTTAAATGACCATTCCTAAATGCTAACAGCATCAAGTCTTCTTTCCTAATATCCTTATTTTAATATGATACTGGCACTGATGCCATCTATTCCGCCCCCCCAATATTTCTCAAAACTCTGTCGTGTTATTAAATATTAATAAGAAACTTGATTAAATGGTGGAGCATTTGATGAAGTTTGTTATTAATATTTAAAAAAAAAAGCATGATTTTTATCTTAGATCAAGAAACATTAACTAGGAATTTACGCATACATAGCTTTCATAAAAGTCAGCCAGTGCCTTTAACAATTTCAAACAGCAACCATTTTTAAAATTAAAATGAAAACATCTGACGTTATGTTTTCTTACAGTTATAATTTCTATGGCCTATTTAACATTTTTTTTTTTCACAGGACTGTTTTAAACAGTATCTTTTAGAAGTTGCTACTGTCATGCAAGCCACATTTTCGGCCAATATGTTGGGCTCTATTTGAATCCATTAAAGAATGAAAAAATGGGGGGGGGGGGACATCGAAAACCTTTATTTCTCGAGTTGGGTAGACCGTTTCAGGGAAATTTCCGAAATATCCAGAGGCGTGCAAAAATCAGTTTTAAGCTAATATTTGCAATACAACCACGATTTTAATTAAGATTAAACGCATTCTTTGGGAAGGTAGAAGATCGTTTTCATCGCATTCATTTATTCTCTTGATCTTCTCAAGTTTCGTTCAAATTTTTCTTTTACAATAGCAGCAGGTAAAAAAAGGAAAGGTTTTTTACTACATTTGATTCGTTAAACACAGAGTAAACCCCGCGGCTAATTTTAAACTTTTAGGCATTTGATCGTAAATCTACAATTTCCGTTGTATGCTGAAGAGCTCATCTCGTTTTGAAATGTGTATAAATAATGAAAAGCTTTTGAAATGTGTATAAATAATGAAAAGCTTTTGAAATCATGCTTATGCATGATTTCATGTATCACAAAACAGTATTTTGCAACTAATTTACCTATGTCTAGTATAATATTGTAGATTAAAAATCCTCAAATAATATTATAATCAACACTTACGTTATGGTGAAACAAATAAACGTATCGAAATAAGACTGCAGTAGCGTTTGATCTGGTCAATGTAACTTTCTTCAGTGTTCTCCTCGGCGATCACACAAATTTCCTCAATGGAGTTCTTTCACCAAAACATCGAACATTTATTACAATAATTTGCTCATATGAGGAAGTTGCACCTGATGTCCCGTTCATGCAACATTAGACGCTTGTTAAGATCGGCATGTTTGATCATCCCGGGTAGTATTCATACACAACACCGAACACGATCGATCGGTAAAGACTTAAACGGGTTATTTATGATCTTCACTATCTGTAATTGCAAAATGCTTTCATCGATATTAGGAGAAAAAAAAGCGCGAATTAACTCGCGTTTTGCAACCAGAGATAGAACATGTCCTTTATTAAATGAATCTATCTTTATGTATTTGTTCTCTAAGAATGAACTGCAGACATTATACTCACTCCAGTTACCAAACTAAATTAATAAAATAATAAGTTCTGCAAAGAGAAACCAGATGTGATAAAGTGTTGACTTGTTTGATATTGTAATTACAACAACCTACCAAATAGGAAATTGCAAATTCATTTTCTAATGCGATTTTCATTTAAGTGAACTCTTATTTTCCTTATTACAAAACATTTTTAAATTGCAACTTAATGAACTGAAATATAAATCATTAGCATATTTTTTCACTTCTATTTTTAGCACTCCGAAAGGTAATAAGGAATATCATGGTTTCTCGCCTAAAAGTGTCGCAGCCTACTGGACTACAGTGGAAATAATAATTTTTTACTCCTCCCCCAATGCCTGGACGTAGATATTCTACTTCAAGATATTCTTCTTGAAGTAGAATATCTACTTCAAGAAGAATATCTTCTTGAAGTAGATATTCTTCTTGAATATCTCTTCAAGAAGAAGCTCTTGTTAGAGCTTCTTCTTGAAGAGATATTCTTTTTCCCGTTTTCCCTATTTTGATTTAAAGATAAGTTTTTCAACTTTAATATCCGTGACCGTGTTTCACATATCCTTAATCGCTCTTGGCTATCTTGAGAACAAAGACTGAATTCTATTTCTGTCTAGTTTTTACGTTTCTTTTGGGTCTCCGTCGTGACTCCGCCATGCATAATTTCAAACTGGGGATGTTAACTATTGTGGAATAGTTCCTATTTCATATTATTCTGCAAGTTTTCAGTTAGGCCGATTGTTTTCTATTTAGCATGCTGAAGAAGCGAGAGATGGATTTAGCTAAGAGAAGGAAGATTATATTGGATCATGGTCGTATGATGGAGGCCATTCCGATAGTTCCATGCTGCCGTAAACGACCCTAGGTCTACAGCTTCCTCTCAGAAGACAAAACTAGCCATAAGAAATTCTCAAGGTGAAATGTCGCCACTAGGAATGCATATGATCACCCGAAAAAAAGATCTCTTCCAGTGAGAAACTATCCTACAGGTAAGGTCAAAAACCTGATCGACCGCGGGCAAACTAATTCGCCATGAAAGAGAAGTTTTAGGAATCAATTGCATCGCGTGACAAGAAGTCAGGTCAAACTACGGAGGGTGACCGGATGGAGAAGAAAAAATGCGTTGACCTAAGAAGAAGATTGGTGAAAAGATGAGTTGTGAGAAATGCAAGAGCACGAAGAAGGGGGAAAAAAGAGATAAGAGCTAACACAAAAGAAATAATGAGAGGAATGAATGACCGATCCAAAATGATCATTCCCTCTACAAGTCATGTAATTGCCAGATTTTGTGATCAATCCGGAACAAACAGGAGTTAAAAATGCAAGGTCAAGAAGCACATTTTAATGAAAAGAATGACACTATGATGATGCTGAACGCTTCAAATCTGGCGTGCCTTCTGACTAGGAATTTATCTATAAAGACCAACCAGGCAGTGAAGATGCACAGTTATTCTTCTATTCAGAGAATTATTCGAAGGATCAACGGGGATGAAGTTTACCATGCTTTCTGAGTTAGGGACCCATAGGGCCAGTTTTGAAAATCCTGTTTATGTGTGTTGTAAGAAGACTTTGGTTATTTTTTCTAGAATTACTTTTATGTCAGTTTTTGCTTCATTAAAACATATATAGCTCATTGTTTTGTATTGACAAAAAGTATTCCACATTACCCATATTATTCCATTTATCCCCCCCCCCCAAATATACTGTATATTTGAACACTTTTGAATAAAATGAAATGTACTCGAGATAAAGGAAATGAACTAAAACATTCTTGGTTATACACTATCTTAGCAGATAGTGTATAACCAAGATTTAGCAATTTGATTTAGCAAGATATTTTATCTTGCTAAATCAAAATGGTATTTGCTATTACCCAAAGTTCTCTAACACATCAAGGCAACTGAGGCGATGCGACGCGTGTATCATGCCCACCTTTGTTTGAATTCCCTCACCTGCTTGATAGAGGGCAAAACTATTGTCATGTTTCAGGGCAAGAAAACCCTAACAACACCCCATAGGATTGAATAACTTCTCTTTCAGTTGAAAGTCCTCATGAAGATTCCTCGAGTCTAACCGGAATTCAAGTTTGAACCCCAAAAGTATCTCAATTCTTTTGGATATGCTACTCCAATTTTTTCATTCACGCGAAGGAATACGGGATGTCACTTCTTCATACTTTCAGTGATTCTGCACAAAGAAGACTTAACTGAAGTTCTTGGAAACAAGCATGGACACACGTTTGTTTCTGATATAGAAAAATTTGTGATAAGAAAGACTCCGCAGAATACACAGCGGCCAATGACATCCTGTATTTTCGCCCTATGAAACCCTTTGAAAACAGCATTATTTCAAGAACACATTTCTGTGTGGCAAAATATGTTCATTTTCGTCTACGACAAGAGAACTCATTTTGGACTGTTTTCATCTTATCAAAGAAGACATTGAATACAAAGCTTGCCATCACTCCCTTTCAGTCCCTAGTACCCTTTACACGTTTGACTTCTTCCTTTGTTATGTAAGCAAGCATACTTTTTTTCCCTAGATTCGATTATTTTTGACTTTCTCTTGCATTTAAATATCGTTTATCAGACTTTCAGAGCATGAAAGAACTTAAAATATTTACTAATAATCCAAGTTCCATCTGTAACAGATTTGTATAATTAGAAATATGGTGTCACTCCGCCTAAAGATACTAATTCTCGAAACAAGTCTTATTTATCTTAACTTTAATTCCTTTTTATCCATCATTTTTATTCTTTCACACACACACACACACACACACACACACACACACACACACACACACACACACACACACACACACACACACACACACACACACACACACAAAACATAAGATACTCATTAATCTTAATAAGAATTCAGTTGTGATGCAGGTAAAGCAGTTAAGTCATTTATTAATCTGCTCTCATCCTGACAAGACAATAAAACGACTCTCGTTTTGACCTCTAAAAGTCTCGAATTATTTCTTGGTTCGCTTCTTGTCACACGCATTTATGTTTCTGAAAGCACTGAGGTGTTCAGTTTGTGCGAAGTCTCCCATATCGTAATGCGGAAGCTACGAAAACCCTGAATCTCTTCTTTCAGTCTGTAACTGACTATTTTTTTTTTCAACACGTGTTCATCTAGGAACGCTAATTTGTCGATACTCACGTGCTGTTTCTTGCACACTTTCTTTTTGTTCGGTAAAGTATCCTCCCTTGAGGGAAGGAAAGGTTTCCGCCTCGCCGCCTACGGCTTTGTCAGTTTACAATCCAGACTGTAATTCATTTCGGACGGCTGTTTTCTATCGAAAACGGATGCACTTCGTGTAGTGTTATTCTCCCCAAGCTCCAGATGCCTAGGGGTTTAAACACCGAACTACCTCTTTCGTAAACGTCTGCTTTGTGCTAGTCGGTGGAAATAATGCGGTGGAAATAAAAGGAGACAGAAATCTTTGTTAATGGTGTTGTTGCTTCGCTACCCTCTGGGGATCTTTGAGGCGCTTGTTATAAAGTTCCTTAGGCCATTTCCACAACGAGAGAGAAAGAGACAGAGAGATGTAATGGTAATTAAGTTTTCATATCATATATTTTAATAAAATCAAGTACATGAACCCTTGTTCTCTATTCTTTCTTTCTCGAGCTGCTTTCAACGAAATTCTGTCTCTCCTAAGAAAAGTGTTTATAGCGCTGATAATGTATGAAACTGATGCCAGTATTCGTATTGTGGTGCTAATAACACGTAGAAAAATTAGTTATTGTTCTCATTGTTGTTGCGTAAGCATTTAAACTTCATTAATATCACGAAAACAAGAAAAACCAATGATGCAACAAAAACACATCGAACGTCATTGTTGCCATGTCAAGAGAGTAAATTTCATTGTTGCTACATGACGAAAACACGACTCTATAATATGAACACCTGATATCACTGTTACTATATGAATACCTGATACTAAAGTATGCCCACAGATACGAGACCCTTCGACACTGCTGCGTATGTCAAAAGAAGGCGAATCCATTCCGATAACAGGATAATAGGGTAATCAATCCGTATTGCGGGATGAGTTTTTTATTATTACACATCGGAACATTAACTTCTCTTTTATGATCATTGTAGTTTTTAAAGTGTTAATCTTTAAGTAACTATCCTGCTTCTTTAACAGTCGGAACATGGTACGTATAAAGCACGTGATTTTGCGTGTTGGTGACCAATTCGTACATCTTTTTTCTTTCTCCCCTTCAACATGGATTAACTCTTCTTGGCAGTCTGCCAACCACGGCTCTTGCTTCTGTGGTTGGACAGTATCATTGTTGCTATATGAACAGATAACGCTTTTGTTTTCCCATAGATATTTTACCAGGTATTTGACGCTACATCATGTGGAGTGCCAGTATATTATACGCTCCCTGTTAGAACCGCTTATATCAATACAGATAAAAACAAAAAGCTGCGAGTTCCAATCCTGCAGTAGGCATGAATGCTTGTGACTGTCTGTGAAAATACTAGTGGTGGTGGGCAGTAGATGATGCGGATTGATTAGTGGAGAAGGAGAGTTGTAGAGTAGGTGCCCTCCCTCTATGAGCCTTTGGACTCTTTGGAGGTGTCACGTAATAATTATTAATAATAATTGATTGTATTTCTAAAAAATTCTGAAAATTTCTGTTTCTTGTTCTCCAGTTCCTAATAAAAATAAATGCATTTATTTATTTCATTAAATGAAATACTTTCTATGAATACAGACATCAAATAAAACCTTATTCATTGTAGATATGATATTTGCACTTTGAAGAACTCGAGAAAACTCTAAGCTGCGACATCCATCCTATTCGGTGTGCCTTTAGATCTCGCTCTCTCACAATTGCATTCTAAAGCGGAAACAGCATTGCGCGCATTAAGAATGGGATCTCTTTTCGGCAGCATGAATTACTTTTCCATAGAGACAGACAAATGTTTGCTTCTGTTTCGGATCTTACACTAATCCTGGTGCTCTGCTAACAGTAACTTAAGTATTGACAAGTAAGCTGAATGGACGTCAGGTTAACAAAGATACCTGTCAGGGCCCTTTATCGGTACCGTATACACTCCAACCAATGTAAAGAACACTTGGCTGCCACCACACTTAAGCTCATTATCCAGAAGGGTGATTTATAGCACTTGGGACTTGAGAGCAAACAGTAAAGGATGTCGGAGACAAAGGGAGGTTAGGAAGCCATCGATCTTGAAATCACTGAAGCGGAAATTAGCGAGAAATATCTGGTAAACGCCTTCCCATTCTCTAGTTTGCCCCTCGCAAGGGGGAGCGAGAGGGAAGGTGAGTATATTAGGAATGACAGACCAAGTCAACAGCTAATAAAAGAAACATTTGGAAGTTTAAAAGCTGATATTAATTACCATTCGTTCAGTTTGTTAACTACGATGGATAGAAAACAGCATTTTTAACGTTATGAATGTATGGAATCGACGCAGTTTTTCTGCAGTATGTTAGAGCTAGCAGTATTCAGCAAAATGAATCGAATAATTAGTTAAAATGGATAGAAAGCAAAAATTCTCGCTAAATCCGGGATACTTTTAGAAATTTTACAAGTAGTAAAGAAGAATGTATTTTGAATTCTCTTTACTCTTTGACATGATCAAAAAAGAAAAAGAAAGAAAAGTAGCGGACCATTCTGTCAAAAACTGAAGACAAAGCAAGTTTAGTATTGTTAGAAAAGGCAGCGATGAGGGGTCCTGTCAACAATAGAGATTTGTTTAATATGAAAACATAATACCATCAAACACTGACATGGAATGAGATGAACTGTGAGTCTGTTATACAGAACCAGCATGCCTTTGCCTACTCTGCAAAGAGAATGCAAAACAAATAAATAAATAAAAACTGATTTTCCTGTCACTACTCTTAATTTGATTCAATAGAAGACCAGAAGTTTTCTCATGCCTGTGTAACCTGACATCTGATTCCCCTTTGAAGTGTACTGTATTGGGTGAGTTGCACTTCTTTTTGGGGCCATTATTAAGATTAAGAAAAGACGTTTTTCCTGAAAAGTTACTAACTATAACCACTACTTTAATAATCTATATACATGTAACTTTTGAAATATTACCACTTTTTAACAGAAACATGTCATTAATGATAATGCCAATATTTTCGATTAATGTTCGCCTAATGATTCTTTCGTACAATAATATGTTTCAGGTACAATACATTAAAAGACGATTGGAATTTTCCAGTTATTGAAATTCAATAGTACTACTCGTTTTACATGAAATATATCTAAAAAGTCAAGTTATCACCAGAAATAATTTAATTTTAGGTTGAGGTATACTTTTACAGAAAACGAACTACTGCTAATGTATTATTAATATTTAACTGACATGTAATCATTGCATAATAAAGAGTTCCATCCTTCTGTAAGACTAATGGGAACATTGTTAATAAATACCAATTTAGCGATTCTTTGTTAATGTTAATGGGAATAACGTTAATGAAGGCTGTGTTACTAATAGTTATGCTGCTAATAGCTGAGAGTAAAGAAGAGGAATCTGAAGTGAAAACTTTCTTTGAAACTCCCATCTGTTGCGGTTCTTAATTGCAGCTTGGAACGGACACTAAGCGTCAGTTTAATTGCAGAATCTCTCAGCAGCTTCTTTCTCAGAAAACAAAGAACATAAATGCCATTTAAGCAAGGAATAAACTGTTTTTTGCGTGTTGGTGAGCGGTCCCAGACATCTGTATGTATTTCATCATAGAAGCAACAGCTGCTTCTGCACGAACCGTAATGATGCCATTACTTTAAATCTCGTCTCTGATGGATGTCCACCTTTCTTCAGGCTTCTGGAGGGTGAAAGGATGTTAGAAAAATGTTGTATGTGTCCAGTCAAATGTATTTTGTTTCATCTAATATTTCAACGTTTTCTTAGCCACACACACACACAGATCTTCCCCATCTTTACATTGCAGCAATTTTACAACTCACAAAGTTCTTAGAGATCGTCCTAGTGTTTAGTTAAACGCCAAACATGGATTTTCAACTGGGAATAGAAACTTATGAAATATGGTATGTCACTTATAACATTTTTTATGTTTCCACAGTTTGACATTCAAAGTTATCGCTGCCTGATCGTTGTTGATGATTATTTAGTGTGTTTAATGTAAAAATATAATGTAATTAACAGATCTTGAAATACAAAGAATTATATTAAGTCATCATCAACAAAGGACTATCAACATTAAACAAGTACTTGTGGAAAAATTGTTCTCATAGTTTTATTTAAATTCTCATGAACGATAGCTACACTATCTGTAAAGTCTCAGGTGTAGACAAACCAGATAGGCTATCCATTAAATCTATTAAATCGAATATGTATTAAAAATAGATAACATTGCTTACATAAATAAATACCGGAGTCTAAGATTGATTTCTTTAAATGAAATACCGAAAGAAGTATAAGAAACTACTGTTTAAATTACTATGAAGAATAGCTTCTGCTTTGAATAATAGGCAATACTTTTAATAAAGAAAATTAAAATATCTTCGAAAAGTCGTTTTCTCCTAGCAGAAAAATTAAAGTCATTGGCAGACTACCGTTAGATCAGATATAAGGATATTTTTAATCTTAAATTTGCAAATGACTATCGGGTTATAATGTTTTTATTTATTTTTAAACAATAATCAGTTGTTATTTGTTCATAAAACCAACTCATCTAGGAGCATTTATTCTTGGTCTATTATGCTTTATTCATTCACCGTTCTCTTTGGAAAAAAAACAAAACTGAAGTTTTCTCCATAGCATAAATAATATAAACCATTCGCGAATTCAAAACATTTACAAAATAGGCTGCCTTTAATGTTCAGATAGACACGCTTACTTGATGTCTCCAGAAGCATTGATAAATATTGAAATGTAACTCCAAGAGTCAAGCAGATATGCACTCTAAAAGCCTGCCACGCTAAACACTTCCTGTATGGAGTGTATTATTCTTTCTTTTCCCCACTTTCATTCTTTCTTTTTGTCTGCTGTGTTCCACTGGAAATTCTTCATAATTTGTTGTGCGTATATCCGTCCATCTCGGCTTTCTTCTTGCAACCAAAGTTATGAGTTCTGCCAACGTCTAGTAAGTGTACGATGCATCTCACATTTCTTATTCAGCGACTGGTCTTACAGGTCTTGGAAGACTGCCAGAAATGCCGATGTTCACTCTAAGCAACACAGAATAAAATGTGGCATCTCTCTCACTCTTTATTATTATTTAAGTATCGTGATGCTTTGAAGAAATCTGAGATTTTTAAGTATTAGAAATTAAATAAATTTCTTTTGTGAGAAATGTGGTTAGTTTTGGATGTTGCGGTCTTTCACATTACATATAATTAGGAGGCAATACAGTTATGAGCAGAAGTCTATTTTTAAAAAAATAAATAAATAAATAAAATAGTCTGTACAGTGTATCTGTAAGATTTTAAAAGTAGAAATAATTGATGGGATGAGATAGGTTAAATGGGATAAAAAAACAATTCAAGAAAACCAAGAAAGAAAATTTTTCTTAATCTTAGATCAAAACCTGTGCCTTTTTTATGGAAGATAAATGAGACTAAACGTTGTTGAGTAGAAAAAAAATGAATGAAGAGGAAGAAAAATTTGTTCTGTGAGTTTTGAAATCCACCTGATTAAATGGGTCGTGATTGACTATTGTCTGCGTCTAGAAGAGTGTAGGGAATTACAGATGCCAATTCTGGTGATCATTGACTATGGGAATATCTGTAGATAATGCGTGCAACAGGAACATAACATTTGTGAGAATGGAAGAGATCGGCGAGAGACGATTATCCTTCAGCCTGAGAATTTTAAGAGTACTCTTAACGGTTCGTCCCAGACATTAGAGTGATATTCGGTAGTTGAAAGGATTTTCATCTTTTACAAGATTAATATTTTTTATAGGTCAAGTTAATGTCTCAAGAGAAAGAAGAAACTACCGAAACATTTGGTTTCCTTTACCGTATTCACTCCGGAGGGCTTCTGAATAACCGATTTTAATCTAATGATCGTTTGTTCACCTACAGATTTTCAGGGTACACAAGTAGACTGCTAATGGTGGTTTCCATTACTTTAGCCTGCATTTAACGAGAGCAACAGAACAATAATTTGACTGTAAAAACATGTCACCCTTCTTACGAAAAGAAGTAGATGTGGGTTAATCAGCAAGCTGTAAAATAAATACAAGTAGAGTTAAAAGGAAGTGATATGCATACTTTGAAATATAAGCTGTCGGAACAATGGAATAAATATCATCGGCATCATAAAACGTTTCGGCATATGGATGCAGCGAATAAAATATGCTTAATCATAGATAGTATCATTTTGTATTAGTTTGTTTCAGGATAATCTTAATTTTATTATATGGGTTTTGCACGAACATTCACTTTTCATTCTGCTGTACAACCAATAATCTATCTTTGTAGATTTTCGGATATTTTAATATTAGTACCTTCAATACATTTGATAGGTGCTGTTTCTCATGTTCTGACCAAGGTCGTTAATTAGTAAAAGCGCTGAAAAACCTCTCAAAGTATTTTCGACTGATATTGGTGCAATCTACAATATCACATCGGAAAATCAATGTGGGATAGTCTTTCATGTGGAATCATTAAACCTCAATGCACTACTATGACCATTGCAATGGAACGAAAGCAATGAGCTCGGGTTCATGTGTTGTGATGGCGACTACACTGACGGAGATATTTAACCAAACTTCAATTGCCCGAAGTTTTCCACTTGAGTTTTATAAGGATTATTGCTGCCACTCTGACCAAAGTTGATTTAATTTTTACTGATATTCTTATTAAATATTAGCTTTCTTCAAGACTCCCGCAAATGTGCAAAATACTTCAGTATTTCAACAGGAGGTGATTAGAATTTCTCAGTGTGGCGAGATCACCATCTTGCTCGTTGACGACCTAAAGCGGATCGAAAAAGTTCGACTTGTTTGTTTTGTCTCGAGAGCATGGTTCCGGGATTATGAAGGCTGCAAATCTAAAGTATTAGTGTACCAGAGAATTACATATATCTGAAATGGGATTGTCGTAAAAATTGTTTCTTTCTCAAAACAAAAGCCATAATGGTCCAATAGCAAATTACTGAAGGTCAGGAACAGGAAGATAAGTGCATTTTAAACACATTTCTCTGCATGAAAACAACCACCAAAGTGGAACAACTGCTGTATGTGAAACATGTGAAACACAGAATGCTCGCATTTTTTGTTTGTTGATGTTGTCTGCTTAAGCTAAAGGGCCCACTGTAGCATGCAATGATTCTTCTACAAATTACAAGACCCAAAGTAGATTATCTTGAAAAATGACTTGAGTTTGCTGGTCTCATACGAAGGTGCAAGGATTTTCTTCAAAACGTTGGCTTTTCATCAGCAAATATATATATATATATATACAGACTTTAAAATTGAGTTATGAGGAATATTTATGAGGAAAACACAGGCTGTTACTGCAAACATACGAAGAAACAAGAGAAAAAAAATGATTACTAAAACTTTGAATACGAACTTCGTGTTTTTTACATAATGAATATTTTTCTTTTAGATTCGCCATGAGACTTCTCCCATTGCATATTTCAGCCAGGCGACCACATTTCAGCCCAATTCTTCTCCAGTTGCATTCATTTTTAGAAATTAATTTCGCTTCCTTCCAAGTTTTGATCACACTGCGATAAACGAGGAAAGCAATTGCAAAAAAGACAGAAGCGCCGTAAAGAAACTCGTCTCTGATTACAAGCATTGTTCAGATAGGCAAAAAGAAAGGGGGGAGAGAATGAAAGAGGGGATTTTAGTAGTAACTGGAATCCCTAGAAAGGGAATAACTGCAAAAATAACAAAGAAGTAGAAGACAAGTACAAATGAGGTTAAAGATTTTGTTTAATGACGTCATCTTTGTTCAAAAAACTCATCAGAATTTCTTCAATGAAAACCAGCGAAATTCAGATACGCTATGAGCGGTTTGCTATTGAGAGGGTGGAAGGATAAGAAATATTTGTGTACACACATAAAAGAATTTATTATTTTTTTTGTAGATTATTGCAGATACAAATAAAGGGAGTAGAGCGCTTTTCTAAATGAAGAATGTGATTCGCATATTAAAAAATAGTATTAATCATAATCCACAAGTCATAATGAAAATTAATTTGTATTTAACTTTACTTGAGATTTTTTATATATGTTTGTCATCAAAGTTAACTAGTTATCGTCATTTTAAAAGAAATGACGATAAGCTCTCCATTCTCCAACTACTTAGGGAGAGTGACCTCAATGCTACGAAATTGAAGTTTATGCACTATGAAAAAACTTGTTTCAACCTATGAATCCTCGACATGAAAGGATTGCAACCTGTCATACGTTAGAAAATGGGTTAAGTGAGGGTTAAACAACCTAGAAACTATACTTGGGAGGATTTCCAGTAAACTTTCATAACCTCCAGTAATTGCTTGTTTGAAATCGTCGCGCATACCCAGCTATGCGAAAATCGTCTAACACACGAAGATATTCGTAAACAGTTCATTGCCACAGAATCGAACCCAGTTCGGTCGGTATTATACTACTAAAAAGACCCAATCCCATTTGATAATATTTCTTGTTATTGAATTTTAATTAAAAATAATTAAAACGGACATTTGAAATTTAGCAGCTCTAAGCAAGAAACTTGCAGTAATTATATAACCCAGTAGACATCATTAAAATCGTAAAGGAAGGATGCTCACATGCATATTATTTCTTACACTTTTTAGTCTTTTTTATATTAATGAATTAGGCATTTCACAGCATATGTGAATAGGTCTTTGTTAGGGTGGCCTAGTCTATGGGAACAAAATTCATAAGGGGTACGGCCATAATTTTAACATCTTCATTTTATTATTATTAAAGTTTTGAAGAAACGCTGGTGTGAATATGAAAAATAAAAATATTTATATCATCAATAAAATTGATAATCGGCATAAATAATTAAGATTCGATATACCGTAAATGTAACTCCAGTCATGAACCTAAGGGTTATACTTTCAGAAATCTTTTCTTAAATTTCGCTTAATCTCTTCTGTTTTCTAAGAAATAGTAATAACCTTTCATCATATTTAGAAGAACCAGCGTAACACGAAACCCCGTCTAACTGTGAAAGATGTTGTTTTATGTGAAATGTATGCACAACCAAACTTCCTTATCTAACTTTCTAAATATAGAGGTTTGGAATCCCCGTTCCTGTATAAAGAAGCCAAAGAAGAAGAAAATGCAATTAAGGGAATTAGAAATACCAGAAGTTATTCGCCTCTAGGCATGATCGATAGCAAAGGGGTTAAGCAGTAATGTAACATTATTCACCTCTGTCCAGGCCACTTGTGAACTATTTTTAACCTGTCCCTATTTCCTCTTAAATTTACTAAACTTTATCCTCCAAGAAGTCTAATGGAAGCTATGGAAATTAAATCACACTCACGACTAATGTAACACTTCCATCTACTTGATCCTTGAATAATACGTCAATATATAAACTCAATAACGTGTTCCCCCAATCGCTGAAGAGTCAGCATCAATGTTGAGTAAGTTGTTTGCAAATTTAGTCAGCATATTTAGATTCCGGAGTTTTGTTTCTGTAATTACGTCTTTTGTTTTAATTTATCTAAATAAAGGTGTAACTTGTAGCTCAAATTTAACCTAAATGTATTTTTATTAATGAAAGTAATAATTATTAAGTCAGCTTTAGGTAAAACATAATTCCATTGTTCAGTGTGCGACCACCGTCTTGCTCATTGCAGCCCTGATATTTACTGGAAGTTCAATGTTTGGAAGTTTTCTCCAAACGTACTGTAGGATTATAGTGTAATGTTGGATTCAATATCCACTTAATTTGAATAAATGTACCTCGCCGAAGCGAAGCCTATTGGCTCTTTATCTCAGTAATTTAGTAGTGAACCTTTTGGCGACTAGTACAGTAAAGAAATAAGCTCTGCGCTACTGCAACCTCAGTGATTACATCTGGGCCTCCCTACTGATGAGACCTCAAAAAAGGTAGAAACCGGTCTGGGTAGTGACCTTCCCCCATAATGTATAACAATATACATTTCCTAGAAGTTGCGTTTTACATTATAGGATAATATTAAGGACAGTGATCGGAGCTAACCCCACCTTTACTACGAGTTGCCCCAGAATGTACCAGGTGTTGGCTTACGCTTGAACCCGCCGAACTTTAAAATTTTTCTATATTTGGCATGAAACTCTTAGATTTCCTATCTTTGAGTTTCTTATCCGGCTAAGAAATAATGTTGGATTCAATATCTACTTAATATGAATAAGTGTATTGGACCGTTTTTAGAATAACAGATTACAAGTCTACTATACATCAACTTGTTTCAGCGTATAGGCTATTAGCCTTTGTCGAGTGAGATTTAGATAAAAATATTAATTGTATTTTTATTTGCACGTTTTGCCTCGCATTCGATTCGTAGTTGCATTTCTGTAGAAAACAATCTTCACTAATTAATACAGTAATAATGGTGACTAAATATCAATGTTCCATTGTTTAATTATGAAGTTAAATTTTGTTGGATTGTTTTAAAAAACCACAATTTAGTAATGACGTTTGTCATTACCAAAGCGTTAAATTAATTCATTTATAGTGAAACATTTTTCACTATAAATTTGAAAAATACAAATTATAATTTTATTCGTGGATTTATTATATTTATCCATTTTGTTTTATTTTTAAAATATTTGTGCCTACAGATATCTTAAAAATTGGTCCTTGAATGATACGTCAATGTATAAGCTAAATAACGTGTCCCGCCCCGCCCCCAAAGATTCCAAAAATGAATCTTTGAATTGCAGATATGGCAAACAGAAGAAAGAGAGGCGATATGATTGTGACTTAAAAAATTCCGAAAGGATCATACAGGATCCCCAGTAGATGGAATTTTTCAATTTATGTAAAGTGGAGATAGGACGAGACAGCACCCATGGAAGTGGAGAATGAATGAAGTGAAGAAATGGAAAAGGGAGAGACAGCTGGATTTTTTTTCCTCAAAAGGTGGTGCGTGATTGGAATGGATTGCCATTGGATACATTTACATTAGATATATATTTTAAATTCACCCACCGCATATATTTGTGTATGTGTGTGTGCGTGTGTGCGGTCGCGCTTCGAAAAACGTTGGAACTATGGTTACTAAGTTTGAAATAAGAACCAATTATTTTAATGAAAACAGTTGAATCTCTCTCTCCTTATTTGGAAAGGATAAAGTTTCACACGTGAAGCATTGCCACTTATCAATAAATACCATATTATGTAATGAATTTTTGCGGTTATACGAAATCAAAAATCAGCATAATTTTTCAGGGATTTATTCTTCGTATTCCATCTATAGTTATGTAAAAATTTCCCACTCGCAACACTGACTCTCAGGAGCCAAGCTGCAAACGCTCTTACAATTACAACTCGACACAATTCTTATTTCAATGCACTTGATGAAAACAAGAGATAGAAATCATTCACGTTATGAAACAAAGTTTATGAAAAGATGTTTCCATTACTTTTGCAACACACCCCATATATTGCCTTCGTAGGTCCTAAATATAACCGTATATTATCTCAAGACAGAAACCGAGTTTACAGCCTCCTCCCAATGCAATTTGCCCGTGATTATATAATCGAAATTGCAAGGAGTGACGGTGATGAAACACAGACCATAATTTTTTCATCATCGTAATATTGGGGAAATATTTTACGGTACTAAACATGTATAGGGCTGCCAGTAGTAAATGGATTCTGGAGGGCGTAACTCTTTCTGCCAAGTCATCCGACACATTATTCAGCAGGATATATGATCGCACTTACCACCCCTCAACTAAAAATAACCGTCAGCTCAACTAAATACGAACAGGGCCATCACTCTGTTCATGATAACATCCAAGACATGCTTTGTTTTGTGTGACAGAAGATTCCAGTAGATGTCGCTGCCGTAGTAATGAAACTCATATTTTTGATGCTAAATAGGTCTTACCATTTCTCAAACAAGTGATAGCTTATTTTTCAACCGAACAAACACATATACACACACACACACAAAAAAAAAAAAAGATTGCGAGCCACGCCTTACATCGTGCGATTCATTCAATGAACAGACTGAAAATGCTAACACCCAACCATCTGTCACACGATGTGTATACTGTCAGTAATAAAACATGGTTCTCTTCAAACAAAGAACATAAAAAAATAAATGAATGAATAGGAGTTTATAAGCAAGAGAAACGGAACAATTCAAATATTGAGATGCACGTTAAGGCAAGCATAAAGCATGTGAAGGTGGAATAATAATGAAAAAGAAACAGCCATGTAAACCAGATGCAGACAGCGAGTTATTAAAAATAACAGTGTAAGGTGAGATTGCAAGAACACGAAAGATGTCAGAGCAGGTTTCCTCATATGTATAAAAAAAGGCAAATAATAGGTCTAATTTTGAAACTATTTTGTTTAGACAGGTTCTTTTAAGCAAACCGATTTCTTGAATAATTACTAATTAACAAGTTAATGAAATTCCGGCCGCTTCCACTAAACCCCTTCCGCCCGTCACTTACTTGGTCATTTAGGCACTCGTGAGAATTGGATAATCAAGAGGTCACGTATTTAAAAAAGTATTATTAGGGAGGTCTTCCTAATAATAGATTTCCGTAGATAAGCTCGCCACACGACATGGGCTCGTTAGGAGCTAAAAGTGTTTCAGTTCTTGCCTCAATTACAAAGTAATCATAAGTGTTCGATCTTAGCCAAAATACCCTCGTAACCTTAGAAACAATTTCGAATGCACTGATACCACCTGCGCGAGTCCGTATTGAATGGAATCAAATTACTGTCAAAGTTTAGCTTAATTATCTTTTCGTCTATATTAAGCCACGGTGTGGGTAGATAAAGCGATAATTTACAGACATCAGATCTCACCGTCTCCATGATAGCGGCAGCCATCGGCTATAACATCTGTCCTGCAGTGGGCTTGTAATGCAAGTATTAATAAGCTCTGAAAACCGCACCTCAAAGAGAAACACGCGACATAAGAAAGAGAATATCTAATCAAACATTTTGTGAAAGACAAAGAAAAATACCACGGAGGGAAGTTATAAAAACAAGAACTTTTAGCAATAGTAATTCACTGTACAGCGAATGATGTAATATCAAGAGTTTATTTCATGTGATTTATAACACACACCCTTCTGTATAGTTTTTGATTAGTTTCCTTACGAGAAATGGTTAAATTTAAGCCACTACCGAGTAGTTAAGATGACAATTATACTTCTTTACAAAAAGCCTTATTTCCAAATTTGATTCAGTTCTATCCAGCCAGTGCAGATTTATTCAATTGCATTTTATCAGATTGTTTTTCAAATGATGCCACAAAATATGGTCTTAGGTTTAAAGTAAAAGGGCCAATTTTAGTAGATGGCTGAAATACTAAATTTCATTAAAATCTGTCACTCTACAGCAGAGTTCTTTTGTTTGTGCCTACAGCAAACAGCAATACGATGAATTGAAAAAATAAAAGAAACTAATACACCTGAAAATTAATAGCACCAAATTTTAAAGCTGTTTATTTATATAAATTTAATAATTTCATAATCCTTTTATTCCGAATTTAATTCTGAAAGTTTGCTCCTTCCGATTAATTCTGATGCTGTGCAAGGAATACCTAAAATGCAGCAATAAATGGAGCGTGTGCAGACAGCTTTGATGTCATGTTTCGTTACGATATATTACGTTAGAGGTTAATGGTGTGTTCCTAATCTAATGCGATATTATTACTTTAATTAACTTGGACTGACCAATCGGTTATCCAAGAAAGCAGCATAAATTAATTAAGACCTTAAAATGCTCTTGACACACAGCTTTGTTTTTGCACGTTGTCATTTAAATGGAAAGTGTGAAAATGAAACACTTGTCACTCTATCACGTTCTACTGTATTCGATAATTCAAAATAGCTTTAAAAAACCCAGCTTGTGTCATGACCAGAAATACTCCTGAGAGAAGCGACATGTCTTTTGACAAATAGTGCACATCGATAAGCGAATTCATTTGTTGTAAACTCTTGTAAAGAAGCTTACACGTCTTAAAAATTTAATTAACCTCTAAAAACAACATTCGGGGGTTTCGCTTCTTGCCCTGTACGCTTTTTGATAGAAATAATTAAGTTGACAGCGTACATCTTACTGTCTTGTAATAGACTTTCCAGAAGACACATACACATTTAACTAGTTCATCGAAACAACCCCTTCGAGACCTTTTTCTTTCTTTTCTCCAGTGCAACGCAACCTCGTTTTTAGACGACGTCGTAACAGTCCATTTTTATCGAAGTCAAAATGAGGAAAAATCGTTATTAAGCTTTATTAAGAAAATGCAATTTTTTAATCGAAAGTGTTTCATCTAATTTCTTTCTGAGGCTTTGAGCTTATGGGGATCGTTTATTAATATTTCAACACACAGGTGGATGGAATATCCTATTAATTAGCCCCAACTCTCCGTTGTAACCATAGAAACATCAGTTTGTGAGTTTAGCCTACACAATAAAATATTTACTGCAGCCGTGGTACGATGTTTTCGCTGCAAGATCGTTAACTGTATCTGTTTTCCTCATACGTTGATACTGTCGCGTAATTAACTGCGCCACCCAATGTGTACACATCGATAGCATTCTGAGAAGAAAATGATCAAACATTTATTATTTGCTACACTCGGACTTTTTTTTCTTCTTTATAATGCGAAGAACTGTGACATTTTCGCTCGAAAATCCATTCAAAAAAGCACACACAAAATTGCTATCTCAAAGAACACTTCAAATTACAGAATCCAGCTTGCGGGAGCTGTCAGTCTGACAGTTAGCTGACTGGTCTGCCTAGCAGTAAGTTGGCTCCTTCCGACTAGTACCTTAATGTAAGTGGACTAATATAACTTCGGAAATTTGGAGGAGTCCTCTCGCCAGGAAAATTTCTATGTGGAATCCAGCTTAACAGCAATAAACCACCGGGTGTACATAGAATCCCAACAGAGTTAACTAAGACTACAGGGGATGGAGGAATTACAGTGTTTCATAGATTGATTAGAATAATGTGGGAGACAGATGAGGTTCGTTTTCATACCACTACATAAGAAGGGAGATATGAAGGATTGAAAGAACTATAGAACTAATAGGTTAATCTCTCACGAAAGCAAGAATTTATTCTTTCTTTCACTACGCGTTATTCCCGCTTCCTCTGCAGGGTCCGCGTGTTACTTAGATGCGACTACTTGTTAGTACCACTCCCAACCAATCTGTCGCCTAGTCTGCCGCTGGGGGAGGGGAGGATATATTTTTGGCTGTATAGGCGTATGTTCACGGGGCCGGTTTGCTTGCTTGCGGGATGAAAAACGCCAGATAAACTGGCGGGAAAAAAAACCGCACTTCTAGCGCCCAAGACCGGCTAACTTGGCTATGGCTGAGGCAGATCAAATTCCTCACGTCTTCGACGGGAATCGAACCTGGGATACTCCTTCCCCAGTTATATGGTTGCGAAGCGCAAAGCCACTAGGCTAACCGCGGACGAAAGCAAGAATTTATTAAAGATCATAAAAATCCATAAGCGAACGTTAATATTTTTGCACAGATAACTATGGAGACGATTGTAACTGTAAGTCCCAACTTGAATACATAAAACGATAATGAAAGCGATATTCAAGTTTTCAATTTAGATACCTCTACACGCCATCATTGTTTAACTTGATATATCACTATGTTATCTTTCCTGTAACATTTACTAATCCTGCAGATTCCTCCTAATACATGAAAACAGAAAAACAGAAGTCTTGAATATGTGGTCAATCTGATCAGCAACTTGTGACATTATACGAGTATACTCCCATATAATAATTGCCCATATAAAAATTGCTCGCTTCGTAGAGGGAGAACAACTGCGAAGGGGAAAGTGTAATATTTATTCATTCTTTTCCTGTCACCTATTGGACGAAGCTGAAAAGTCATAACTGAATTGTTTCTTGGAATAAATTTGCCTACTTAGAAGTTTCTAAAACTTATTTGAAATAAACTTAAGAATACCAAACAACTGTTTCTGTACGTAATATAAAAGAAAGTATGAAGAGTTTTATTTGGAAAAGAGTACAACTCTTTAATATTTTCCCGGAATTCTAGTTGATATGATTAACTGAACTAGATGGACTGTTGTCTCTACTGAGAGTTATTTGCATGTAAATTCTGGAGTGGCCAACTATAATTAACTTGCGTGCTTAGAAAGTAGCGAGAAATGATAAAACCATTGTTTCCTTGCGGTAACTGGAGAGACGTCCATGTTTACAAAACGCCTCTCTGGATCACTAAATCAGACGACATGTTCGGAAGGCAGCCTTTAATCCGTACATAATGCAAGTTCTATAGATGCATATCATAATCCGCCTTCCTAGTTACTGCTAAAGGACCGTTGGCGACGTCGCAATGTCACATGCAGCGTTGTCTTAATCAGGTTATCGGAACTGGTTATTCAGGGAGGCCTTCACCTGCTGCCGAGAGAAGAGCTTAAGTTTATTAATTACACTACATGTTCAGAGGAATGTTGAGATGAGATTAGTTGGTAGAGTGCGAGTAACAATCAACCCCTTTCGGCATTCCTTGCGTCCTCAGAGAATTGATACGATCATCATCTGCGTCTTTCCCATATCTCTTCAAGGAAGGTCCGTTCAACGTTTTTATGGTCATAAAAGAGCAACACTTTGCCGGTTAATGGAAAAATGGTAAACACTAATTATTTCATAAATTTTTGGAAAAGGGGTGTGCTCCATCTCGAAAACAAAAGTATGTTGTAGCTAATTTGGTTATAGACTATCACGTATAGCCTGGTATTAGAGAAACGCTCTGCATTCTGTAACAAGAGACACCTTGAGTTGCGTGGCGAATCATTGCTACGCGTTGGAAGTTCATTGTTAATTAATTGGGTCCATTTAAATCATAGTCCACGATTTCGTTAATGAATTAGTAAATCAATTTCAATACTAATCGAAACTGATTTAGAAATAATATGCTCAGTATAATCCATCGTGTACGTTATGAACATGTCTCGAATTAATTAACTAAAATCATATTGTCGATAATCTATTTAGTTGAGTGGTTGTAAAACCGCAAGCTGCCTTTATTGCAGTTTCTCTCTTTCCAACTCGTTCGTTTGACGTTTATGACATTTATATTTCATAAGCAGCGAAAAATCTTTCCTTAAAATATTTGATTTTACTTCTTACCCTACTTGTCAACATCTCAGATTACGGCCATTAAATGTGAAATTTCTTCTTAGTATTTTTCCTACCTTCTCATACAAAAAAAAGATACCTTTTAAAGAATTCCATGGATTTCTAAGTTTGTTGGTTCTTCCTGAGGGAAATGCGGTGCTTAGTGAAACTTTAAAGTGGTTTTGTAATCTCCACATCCCAGTCTGTACGTTGATCGATTTTAACTGAAAGTATCGCAGTATTTTTCAATATTTCCTTTTCAGAAGAATCGATTAAGTTACTTAAGTCCATTTTATCTGTTCATAACACTACGACATGTGGTTGTCGTTCATCATCACGTGACTAGGCGGCCAATTTTAAGCCTTTAAACAACGATATAAAATTATGGTTTGATAAGTAATAATTTCAGTTCAATTTTCGTGTGTTATTTACTAAGCCAAGACTTAAATAATACCAATAAAACTGAGCTGAGTTGGATGTCTGCTCAGATACTTGAATGAGATCGTTGAAATGAAAAGAATAAATTAATGCTCGAATGTTAGCTTTACTATTTACTTTCGGTTATGTTCTAAGGTGGATGTTTCAGATATCGATAAGCGTTCACATAATCCCATCAAATAATCCTCTTTTGCATTATTTTTGCTACTTTTGAATAACTATTTTTCACTTATAATTGTTTATGGGAATAAAAATGGGAACAGATTTGCTGCAAGTTATGTTGTTCAACATCTAACATGTTTTTTGTAGGGAATTTTGACTCATATTAATATATCCTTAGAGTACTTTTGGATTATATTTCATCAACGACTAAATATATAGAAACCAAGAGACAAAATGGTTAAAGTGTCCATTACTTTGAATAAATACTAGAGATCCTCTATAACAGACATCATACCATAAACTGCAACTCAAAATGTTATACGATGGCACAGACAAGTGGCTGTTAAGAAACTGCAAAATCTGGACTTGAGGTTTATATCCTTTGACTCACGGTGAGTTATAAAGAGTTAATTAACCAGGCAGTTAAACAGATAAATATCCTTAATTCAATACACAACTGTGTAACCAGTGCGGACGAAAACTTATTTAAACACACTGCATTCCTCTTCCTTTTGTATTAAACTCAATGTCCTCTCACGGCCAAGTAACTTGCTATCTTAGAAACCCGACTGCTGTTTATGATAAGACAGTTCAACTTAATCTGCATTGGCTGCATACTGCGTGTATTCTTCTTGTCGATTTGCCTGTTTTACGGAATGAAAAAACCGACCTTCTGGAGGATATACTCTTTCACCTCCGTTTGCGACAAGCTAAGTCACATTCATTTGGAAAAGCCCTGATAAAGTACATTTATACGTATCTTAGACGGGATGCGAACCAACTTCTTTCCAAACAAAGGATAACGTCGATACAAATTCAGATAGAGAGTAATCAGAATAATATTTTAGTTTAACGTTTCTCGTATTAGAACTGCCAGTGGCTCTGATAACCTGTCTTTCTTCGCAAATAAATATTGAAAAACAAAAGTAGAATTAAGCTTGGATTTATATTTGAATTTGTTCTGAATTTTTGATTCGACTTATATTCATGATATAATGATCACAAAATTTGTACCAAAAAGTGCAGCAAAACAAGAATGCTACCATCAGTTATATCTTTAAAAGGATTTATATACGATATGTATATATATATATATATATATACACACACACTAAGATTTGGTTTATCTTGAACAAACGATGCCACTCGAATTAGTAGTCATTGTCCTAACGAGAAATATGCCAATAAGTTAATGCTCCAAAAAATCAGACAACAGAAAATAACTCGAAGGATTTTAGTGACAATTAAATTCATTGTTATTAGACGGATTTTAATATTAGCAATATTACTATTAAATGTATTATTATTAATTATTATTATTATTATCTTTTCTTACTTGAATTTTGGTTCAATTTCAGGTGCTTCTATTAATAAAATGAATAACAGTTCATCAAAATTTAATGTATTGTTGCTCAGATCATTTATAAAAGTGATCCGAGTTTAACGCGAGTTTAAATTTTTGCACTAATACGTTCTTCTTCTCTCTCTCTCTCTCTCTCTCTCTCTCTCTCTCTCTTTGATTTGTTCTGAAAATGTTCAACTTTGTATAATAACAATCGAAATGCTTTTGCTGCAGTAACTGTAGGAAAAGAGGGTGCTTAGGAAAATAGCAGCAGCATCCCTGACTGACTGACTGGTATGTCCAACAATTTATATTCCGTATTAAATTTTAGAAAACACATCTGGAAAATTTTAGAAACGTCGAATAGTGAATGCGACATTACTCGAAATACATCCATCTTTTGAATAACGTATGTGCTGTATACGGAAGATCCAAAACCAACTTAGGCGTCATTTCTTATTATGCGCTTCTGATGGGACACTGAGGCAGAGGTACTCTCAGAAATCCTACTGACTAAGGGAACTCTATGGAAACTATTTCTTAGAAGTGGCATTCCTAGACTTCGATCTTGCGATGTTCCGTTCATAATTCAAAGAGATGTCCATTATCGTAAAGTCTACTTCTTGGGATTCTTGGCAAATACTCTTCCGGCAAGAAGAACAAAGTATAAAGTATGTTGCAAATGATATATGACGTAGTGTGCATGTTTTTACAGACACACAGAGAGAGAGAGAGAGAGAGAGAGAGAGACATGAAAGTTGGATGAAGGATAAATTGATTGACTGAAAGTTGAATAAATTGAGTTCGTAAAAGCAGCTTTTTTGGATTTGTTTTGAATTTTATCCGAAGCGGTTAATGCCATGAAGCTGTTTCTCTTTGAGCATATGTGTTCTATGATAGGTTTGTTTTGCAAGATGAAACAAAAATCCATGATTCGTGAAAGAAAATCCTGCGATCATTACATGAAATTGGCTAACTGAAGTTCGCTTCCTGAAAGCCTAACCGAATTACCTTACGAGAATGAGTAGATACCGTGAAAGTGAAGAGGTAGAATTGTTAGCCTGTGTGTTTCAAAATAATTCAGCCATCGCTAGAATAAATTACATAATAAAATACATATTATATATTTTATACATAATTCAGGCGTAGTAAAATTAAATTATTAAATTTATTAGTGGTAAAATTAAACATTGCTTGAACAATAAAACGATAAATAGTAAATTCCACAAATGAATATTGCTCTCAATAATAAGTGTCTGTTATATATTTCTAACTCTCAGATCTGCTTGTGAAGTCTCTTTTAAAGCTAATGTAGCAATGATAAGATAATAATACCATACCTGCTGTATTTCCAATTAACACAGTTGTGAAGCCATCAGTATTTTCCACATATCAAACCAGTTCCCACGCTTTCATTTTGTACTTTCCATTTTACATAACTTTGCATCATTTTATGCTTTTTTCATTTTAGATTGATTTATACTTTTACATTTTATATTTTTGTAGATCAGTTTTAATGCTTTTACATTTCAGTTTATATTGTTGCACACTTTCGTTACAAAACTGCACAAAACGGAATCTATTGAATAAACCACTCCACATCGAAGCGCAATTCCTACCGATGAAAGAAACATCAGATCCTTTATTTAAAATAAAATTTCAATCACGTGATCAGGTATACAGTAGTTTAAGTTTGGATTTTAAAATAGGTCAGTTTCGCATCACAGTTCTGTCAAAATCTCGATTTGGGCATGGATTAGTAATTCGATTTATAAATATTGCAGCGCCTCCTTTCCATTTTCATAAGAATTAAAAATGCGAGCAAAGAAGTCTGGATTAAAAATACGTATATTTCTGGATTCCTGTTTCATAAAAGTTACCATAATTTCAATGATAACCTTTTCTATTGATTCACTCCAACTATCAATTTCAGCTAATAAATAGTTGTGTGTTTCTTTATATCCTAGATATTTTTCTAGTATATTTTCAATTTGAATTTATAAACATATCCTAGTACTCAAATTTATGAAAAAATGCTATTTATAATTCCCAATATTTTTCAATTTGTATTTATAATACTAACCCCTTTTCGCACGTCATTTTCATCCATTTATGCTGTTATCATTTTAATTCTCTTCTTTGTATACCTCTTTAATATTTTTTTACAATTTCTATTTACAACTACCCTATTTTACCCGATCCCATTGAGTAACTCTTTTCTAACTACCCAACAATCAGTCACCTTTTTCTCATTTTCATCTCATTTCTTAAAACAAAATCGATCTGTGGGTTTGTACTGGTTACGATTCATCAAAAATGGAAATATTCCGAACCGTTTCTCTCACATAGACTGGTCACTCCGAATGAAGCAAGACATCTAAACCGCTAAACAGGCAATAATAACGGAGATAGGAAGAAACTCATTCCCGTGTAGAACACTCAGAACGGCTACCGTTCCAGGTTTATCTAGAAAATATCTTATGCCTTTCCTTTTCTGGTGAGTTTTCAGCAAAAGCAAAACTCTAGAAACAAAGGAATTCCACATAAACACATTCAAAGGAACTGAAATAACAGAAAAAACATCATTTTATTGAAAGAAGAAGACAGAAAATAAAACAGACTTCCTATCAAATATTTACAATCAAATTACTCTAATGTAGCAAAAATAAATGATTCAAAACATTCCTCGTGGATCACTTAATTTAAGTAATGCTTGGGAATCAAGCGATGAGGTAGCTAAATGATGCAGCGCATCATTTAGCTATATCATCATCACTTCTCTGCGTTATACTAATTTATTTGCGAGAGCAAATTTCACCTGCATTGTTCTAAATTATGTATAATATAAAAGAGTAAATACGTCTGCTGCTCCCTCGTGTTCCTCTATCGCTGCCGCGTATCTAGGTGCAAACGTTTAAGATAACATCAAATGCAGTAACTAATACATGACAACGACAGCACATATATCACTGACAATTATCGTGCTTAGTGGCATATAAGGAAATACTAGGAACAAGTATACTTCTCATAAATATTTGGAATCCATTTTATACCTTTAGTGCAAATTGACACGCTTTGTAGAAATCAAAGCTATCCAGCTACTAACTTTGTAAAAATCTGTAAGAGTCTGTCAGAAACATGTGGACATATAACTATCTTCTTCTGGATAAGATCAAATATTTCTAGAATTAAAATCAACTTCTCATTTTTCTACTTTCCTCTAAGTGTGAAAAAACAATAAGGGCTACTGGACAACAGTACATCTTACAATACAAGAGTAACACAACAAAAATACAGTGCCTTTTCATCCTCTTTCACTTGAAAGAGGATGAAATTCTTGTTCGTGGGATTGATACTAAAATATCTACGATCAATTAAAGCATCATAAGCAGTACAATCTTGAAACTGCAGAGAAGGCCGTGCTTTTATTTTGCTCAAATCCACAGTGCCCGCCTCCCTCAAAATATAAAACAGTTTTGTTTGTACATTAAATTAGTGATTGCTCACTTAAATTATTTCACTTACTTAAATAAGTAACTTAAATACCTTTACTAACCATGGCTGATATCACAAGGTATTGTGTTGATGTAATAATCTGCTTTTCCGAACCAAACCTGGAGTATTTCCAGGCTTTGCGATCCTTCATAATCTCCATGCAGTTCAGACACTGCACTGCCAGATCATTTGGACCGCCCAGAAGTGCTCTGAAAACTCTTCATATTGTCAGAAATTAAGAGATGAAGAGGACCGTGCATAGATGTGTGTCGCCACGAGTTACTTATTTTACTTTGTTTTATTTTTTTTTATTCTGCAGCCATACAAAATTTCTTTATCACTTCATGATATATATTCGAAACCAGAATGATTGTTGAAAATCGATGTACGTTCATCATTATATAGTATGATTGTTGTTATACAGTAATTATGAATATCCACTGCATAAAAAACTTAATGTTACTTATCAACACATTTCAGGTAAATCTCGATACTCATTGTAGCGAACCAACGTAATTCAGTAGGTATCGACGATATCCTTTAATTGGAATGACTTTGGTTCCAATCCGAGTTATTATGAACCTTTATAATGTATTTTCGACTGAAGATGATTTAGTCGGTCTCATTGGAAGAGGATTCTTCTTCCAGAAAACACAGACTGACCAAACGAATACATGTAATTAACATAATGCATTGTTTCATAAACATTGTTGCTTTAGCTGTAATTCTAGAAACAACACTGGAGGATGTAACCATCCTCCAGTGAAGCTTCACATTTGGACTAATTATTGGAATTTTAATGTCTACGCTGCTTAAAATGATATGCTTCGGTATTCGTGTAAGAGAGAGAGAGAGAGAGAGAGAGAGAATGCCAACAATAATCCTTCTTTACCATCCGGGCCTGTCAACTTGCTTGTGGCATGCATCTAAAGTCTTGCGATTGAGGTATTCAGTGCACAGTGAAAGGTGTAAGTGAGATAAACGATTGTTGCATTTTTGTCCAAACGATCGTTCAATAGAAAACAATTCAGCAACATTTTGGAATGTTGTAGAGTTGTAAGGAGACTGAATACGTAGTCATACTTGCATTGTAGGTAATAATAGGAAGTACACAGTTGTATATTTCCATTCAAAATTTGTCACAAGGTAGTCTGTATGAAACGATGAGTCTGGCAGATTATTACATAGGAATAAAAAATTAAAGGGAAGATTTAAAATAGTTAACTATTAAATTTGGAAGAAAATTAATAGTATTCGTTACAATATACAATGAAAGTCGAAATTATATTGAATATTTCTGGTAAGCAAAATGTTACTTCAAGTTAAATATTGAATTATGTTTTATTTTATGTCTTGTGTTATTTATTATAAAATGAGGGTATTCATAAAAAAGGAGGTGGCCGTTAGCAAGCTGACGGATAATGTAGAAGTAGATTTAGCTTATTTCATTAAATTCCTTCTAAAAAAAAAGGTTGGAAGTTTTGCTTCACTCAAAGGTTTCTTTTTCTTCTTTTAACAAAGAAAAATTACGTAGTTAGCGTGAACACTCTTTTTATGATAGATCATTTCCATACTTTCTTGTAATAAAAACGTCACTTGTTATTTCTTATAGACTATAAAGAGAGAGCGAAGAAATAAAATAACCCAATTTTCCTGGCAAATGATTGTTTCGTCTAATAATGAGAGTTTCTAACAATTGTAACGTGTTTCACGAGAATTATCACCTTAGTGTAATACATCAATAACAGAATGATATAATTTTTGAGAAAGTTTTGTGTCAAAAAAGAAAGTGTTTTATCACTGAATTACGCAACTGAACTCTGTTCGTGACAGAGTTCATCACGATATTCATCTTTGATCACGATGACGTACTGTTCGTGGGTCCGGATAACACTCTTAGGCTAACTCCTTAGCAAAGATGATCGGGAATACAATTTCTTCTGAGAATATTTGGTTACCAATGATAATCTTTCAGATACATGTGTTTCTTTGAATAATGTTTTGTTAATAGGCTTGAAAAAGAGATCGTGATTTAAATTTCTTAAAAACATTCAGTAGGTAAGGTGTAAGTAAGTAGGTAAGTATTGGTGATAGGGACTCTCCCTATCACCAATAAATAGCTGAAAATAAAAATTCCTTGTTCTATAGACTGAAGATTAAGGTTAACAACTATAGAAAGAGGCTTTTTTTCCCAGAATCCTTAAACATTAAAATGTTTCACAAGTTGCTTAATGAGTGCCTCGAACAACATTAAATCCATATACTACTATTACTATGAATGTGGAACAATTGTAATAGCTGAGTAACAAGCTACCGATTTCAGCTGCATGGCCAACAATATAAAAATTACGTCATTGGTTGCTCTCGTGGTTGTTTTATTATCATTAACATGTGGAGCTAAGAAGACAACTAGTGATTTGGCAACAGCCATTTGATACGTGCTCATTAGCATAATGAAAGGACACGGCTTTCAATACTGATACTCGCGAACGTAATAATCTGATAGCATACACAACATCATTTATTTAATTTACTTGAAGTCAACAAACTTTCGATATCGAAGGACCAAATAAAAAATAGCATTATTTATTGGCGACAATTCTGAGACGACAACGGAAATGAACGCTGATTACTAAGCCACTTGGTATATACAAGAAGAACTTAATGTTGCCCTGAGCACTGAAGCAGAAATTTGTGTTTATACCCATAAATCATATTCACAGTAATGTACATCTCTAGTTGTTGCTAACAGAGCCTGAGTTATTAAAAACATAATTATATGACGAAATTTAAACGAAAGGTTAAAAACGAGCTTTCCAGGTTCGTTATCAGAATGCACCACTCTTTGCACTGAAAATAATTTAAAATGTAACTTTTTCTCCTTCAAGAAGTAGAGTTCGCATTAATATCATGTGCTGAACGTAAAGCTTTTATGACTGTATATGGTTTTAAGTAATGGAGTAGATTGTGAGGATTTCTTGTTCGAGTAAGCGCTGGATATCGTGATTTCTGGTCAATGTCCAGTGCTGAGGTTGCTATAGCTGTGTGTGTAAGAGAGAGAGAGAGAGAGAGAGAGAAAGACTTCTTTCTATCTGACCGAATTTCCTCTCTTCGGCACTCTATCAATCACCGGTTGTCAGATTCTTTCTCGACCGTACCCTTCGACGGTAATTACAGCGTGTTTCGGAGGCCGCCTTGGTTGTTTGGCACAGTTAATGATCCCACGTTGAAATCAGGACGGTGTAACTGCGAATGTCCTCCCCATAAACGTACATTTATTGCCACTTAGGTCTGTAACGACTCTGAACTATGCGCCTGAATTGTATGTGTTTTGCAAGAAACCCGAGTCAGCATCTTTCTCTCAAGAATCCTCTCCTCCTCCCAAATTCTTTGTAGGGATAATAAATGGTCAGAACACACCAAAGTTAACTCAACAGCCAATAATTCACTTCTGTTGCGACAGATAGAGTCACGTGGTACTAGACAGAAAGAGTTTAACTGAAGAAATATCAGTGGAATTTCTGTTACTATTACCGTGTTTCCGTTCAACCAAATTATCCAGCTGAGAAATAACGTAAGACTAGATTAGTTTGGTTTCTAAGAGCATCCTATTAGGCTGGCATAAAGACACAGCATTTAGGAAACTGAGAGTCGATACAACCAAAAGGTTGAGTGAAAGAAGTGAAAATGCATTTAGCTAAACTATTGAGAGCTCAGAGTAGTCTCTGAGCCTTTAAGAAGAAAAACATCACATAAATATGAAATTTGGCGTTAATTTTCACTTGTTCTATACTGCGCAGAAACATAAAGGATCTTTAAATAGAACGAAGAATGTTGCTGTGGATGAGAGAAAGTTTTATAATTACCGCTAGTTTATCTCACTCGTCCAGCCAACACGTAATTACTGAGTGAGTGGATAAAATTATTAACACCACACCAAATTTAACTCACATGAGTGTAGAAATTAATGGAAGGGATGAACATGCTGAGGTTTTGATTAATACGAGGAAGTTGAGAAAGTAGCATAAACAAACGACACTCTAACTCGAGATTAGAAGCAGTCTCCTCCATTGTAAATGTATCGCTTTTACAAATAATCAGTCGTTATTCTATCTTTTAATTTCTTCCTATTATATTTTTTCAGGAATCTGAAAAAATCTGAAAAAATATGAGTATTGAGAAGAAACTGCCGAAGAACTTGATTACTCGTATATCATAATTTCTCTAATCTTAACAGTATTTTCAATATGGAACATTTAAGATATGAATGACCCTCTTAAAATCCATTACCTGTCATAATTAGGAAATTAAATATTATATTTTTCAAAATTTTTCGAACAGCAGAGTAGTGATAGAAATTGACCTCCGTTTATTATTTTCCCTTTGACACAAGAGAATGTTGAGACAAATGATAATCATACAGATGACTCACGAAGAGTCTTATCCCTGTATTTATATTTCTAAGGTACACAGATACTCCAAACAGCATGGACCAGCTAATCAGATATGAGGAACGTATCTTTCATACCATCCACAAAAGATTTACGCAATTAAAAAAAAAAAAAATCGTAGAATGCTGAAATCTAACTGAAGAACCATTTCTTCAGTAATGAAACAAGATGGGATTTGAACCTGATATGGATCTCCTCAGCAAAATGAACAGGAGAAATCTTCAACCAGAAGACTCTTACGAAGCGATTTTGTAAATCGGAGATCGATCGACTGCCATTCCTGAGCTTTTGAATTTAAATTAAGAACGATTGATATAGTATGTCTGAAAATGATATCACACAACTGATGCACGTGTACTGTTTTTGAAACTGAAAGATGCGTGGTAATTGTATGAAAAAAAAAGAATATAGTTTGGGGAAAATACTGTTCAGAAACGTTTTTAGGAAACTGGACTGAAAGGATGCCTGAGCAACCTAACTGGATATTCCATTAGAACTGGATAACCACAAGTTTATTTTTTATTACGGGTTACCTTGGCTTAGACCTACTCAAAAGGCTTCAATTCAATTTCAAATCATGGCCGAAACATTTATACTCGTCATTACAGAGAGACACACATCAAACTGTTATGTTAGCGTTCAGGAATTAAGCAGCGATTATTGCTTGCACATAGATAAGAAGGGATTCTTGCATTGTAAAGATCGGAAGAAGGAGACTAATTTGTTTAAGTTTATTAGATCAATTTTATCTCATATGCTCCGCTGCATTAAGTGAAGAGATTCCAGGCACTAAAACTCTCCAATGATCAGAACCGCTTGTTCAGATCTAAATATTTAGATCGATCTTTTTAAGATCTAAATTATATGAGGAGGGGAAAGCAGTCTTAAACGTTCGAATAACCCTCCCGAGCCTATTCTAACGCTCGTCGAAATTCCAAATCAGGAACGAGAGCTACGTAGGTGCCATGGAAGTAACGTGAATGTTAAAAGGAGTTTAAAGAGAGTTCAGCCGTTGCTAGGAAACCAATGACATCTACGTTTCGTTCTCTTCATGAATGCGGTTCGAAGTAGTACCTGGGAAAGGAATATAGATGTGGTAGGGAAGGGATTGGTGTAATTTACTCGGCCAGATGATCTTGTCGTCGAGATGGGCAGAGAAGAAAACTGTCCTTGGCTTAATGCACTCGTCTTATTAGGTTTCTGTTTACCTTTCGTATGAGTGCTTCGTTGTGCTGGATTAGGCAGACAGAAATGAACGAGCCTTCGGCAATACGCCGTCTTCATTATCTTCTGCTACATCCTGCAATTCCCGGAGGCTGTCAAAGGAATCAACAAAACTTCTCAGCGCAGAGACAACAATTTCCTTAACAACTTATTCCTGAGCAGTTCCGAAATAGGAACTTTTAGGAAATAAATGGCCTTAGACAGCGAATGAAATATTAAATGAGCTTCTCTGATAGACAGAGAAAATAAATGAAAAAGGAAGAGAGAGCGACTTACCTGAAGTAAAAACTGAATTTGAATGTAAGAACTGAAGAATAGAATGTGGAAAACATGAAATAAGAAGAAGAGAAAAGCTAACTGTGAGTGCGGTATTGACTTACCTGTAAAAATATCATTTCTGACAAACAGCGTAGTAAAAGTTTCTTTAAATTTAGTATACATATTGTACTGGTCCCGTTTACAATACCGTGGAGGAAAAGTATCTCAACTTTGCTCTTCTTCACCACATGACATGCTACTAATGTGCAAGAAGAAAAAAAATTATATATATACACATGTTTTATGTATGTTTATATATATATATATATATATAATTTGGAAGTGATGGTCGTCAGACCTAACACGTTAATGGAAATAGAGATAAGATGAGATTTGAACTTTAGGATCTCTACTAAAATGGTTCTCATCGTCTGAATTTGGTTTAAATGAAACCATTTTTTACTAGCGGAATTATCCAAATTAATTCTGAACGATACAAAAGCATATGCTACAGATGGCAATACATAAATTTTCTATAGTACTTAAGCTAGAAGAATAAAAACCCTGTTTTAATTTTAAAACACTTCTTTTTTGGAGGTTAGATTTACATTTTAGGTTTATTTCGGTAAACAGTATTAACTGGATAATTCATGGAGTTAACACCGTTGCCATCTTTGATGGAATAACGTGTCCTGCAGAAGTGGAAACAGCAACAACAACAGTAGCAGTAATTGAATTCTGTTTCCTTATAATGAATGGTGTCATTACACGAGCAAGCTGTTTGGAAGAGCATATCTTTATCTCTTTATAATTTCCTCGGATAGTTTCGATAACCGTTGGTGAATCCTGAATTTCATTAAAATTCGTACTATCAGAACTGAGTTGGTTATAGACGTATGGATATACAAACATGCCTTTAGCACTGCATAAAAGTTATATTCATTTTAGCCTCAGTAATCTCAGAGGCCAGCATTTCTCTCCTGACCCCAAACCTCGCGTACTTTCCAATATATCTGAGCTCTCTCTCTCTCTCTCTCTCTTAGTAGGTCTTATCTTAAAAGTAAAAAAATCATATAAAAACTCGAAAAGAAGAACGAAATAAAGTTTTAAAACCTCCCTTGAATGAGCTCTTTTATGCACTCTGTAATCCCTTGTCTGCTAAACAAACAGGTGAGAATAATTTAAAAAAAAAAAAAAAACGTCTTCGTATAGTAAAGTAGAGTGTTTTCATACCATTGGTGGTAAGCTGCAGTTCTAGGTATATGAAAGGAGTTAAAAAAAAAAATTCAGTAATCTTAGGAATTAATCAAAGTCTTGAGATTTGGATCACCTAACTAGGGTCTATGTACTTAGTCCTAATTTATAACCATCCTGAAAAGATAAGCAAAGCAGGTTGCTAATCTCTAATCTCCTTACTCGCTCTTTTTTCCCAGGAGGTTACCTTTAGTGGAATATTTAATATTTCATGCACGATCGATAAGGGATTAATCGCTTAATCCAGAACACCTGGTAAAAGTAATTAGGTTGCGTGTCTGAGTATATTATCTATGTGATCCTTTTCAGGTGGTATATAAATGATACTCAGTTAAATTAAATTATTCATTTATATTTAATTTAAAAGAAACAAGACAACTTGACACATAATCTACTTAAATGCCGAATTAAGATTAAACGAAGAATTAAATTTTAATTTTAATTTATTCATCGAATCCTAATTTATTTAAATGATCTATTTATGTGACGTATTAGAATTAGATGAAGAGATTATTCTGAATGTAACAACATAATCCTAGTTTTTCCCCTTCCACTTTATATAAGAGCTGATCTGTTTCACTCTTTCTCTCTCTGCCTCTCATTTTTTTTTTTTTTTTTGAAAGATATGATAACTGGTGGAGATTTCAAGTTTTTATAGTATTAAGTCGCTGAAAGATGCTATATGGTAGGTAACAGAAATGTCGCAGTAATATAATGTCATATATCACTATTAATATTGATATCAACATCGATATAATAACTTTTTATCTCAACGTGAATTAGCCGATCTCATAATACGGGTCAACCTGGTTTTATCTTCCGAAAATTCATGTTTATTGTCCCACAAAACAGGCAAAACCTGTCGCATAACATCCATTATGTGACAAATGTTATTATTTAATAATAAATAATAACATTTGTAATTAAATACTTGGAAATGAATTACATTATCCTTAAGTTATTAAAAGATTATTTAGAATAATAAATAAAAATAAAATAAATTTTCACTTTGAATGTAACACGAATTTTATCATATGAAAGTCTTTTCATAATCTCAAAAATTTTATTAACTTCAAATAGTTCTCTAAGAAAAGGGTTTATATTTGAAATGTCGATAAAGATTCTTAGTGTGTTAATATGTGTAATATTACAAGATTGCTTTGGTCTAAGAATCGAACTTTTAAAGGGAGAGAGAGAGAGAGAGAGAGGGTGTTTTTTCTACTTATTAACTTTGCAGAAAAAAACTAATTCAATAAGCTAGATTATTGGATTACGAGGACTTTCTAGTGGTTCACATGGAAGTAAATTGAATCATAACGTGTACAGGAGAAAGTTGAAACTCTTTTCCCAGTTAACGAAAGATGAGAGGATGACAAACGTGTACTGAGTTGTAACTTTGAAGTGTTCAAAATCTGCGCTTGAAGTATTCAATATCTCCTTTAAGTGTTCGTGCCAATGAAGTGTGATAAAACTTGAAATTATTTTTAAATCCTACATAACCTTATAAAAGTGACGTTTGTCATCAAACTAGCGAAGAGACTTCATCACTAAATTGATTGTCTTCTATTTCATTCTCAGAGCAACCGATGTCCTGTAAAACACAGGAAATCATTTGCTCATCAGGACATCTTCATTTTTCAAACAATATTTCCATATATATATATATACACATATTGCTTATGCTGCAAGTGCTTATATTAAGTACAATGCAACTCAGACTACGAGGCCAGGTCTTTCCAGACAAGGGGGACCATTAGCTGAAGTCTGTTTCATATTACTATGAATATTTGGGAGCAAATAATCTAAAATAATTCTTTTGATTTTTTCCATCTTACTATGCCGGATTTGTCAAGGCTTTCATATTTAAATTTATTTCTGCATTTGATTAAAAAAATGACAGTTTGGATTTTGTAGGGGGTCTATGAAAGTTGAAATTATAAATATTCATTCGTGATGTGTCACAACCTTAAATGTCAGAGATAGCTTTAAGAAATAAAAATAATTTCATTTCGTTAAATCCATAGTTTTATTGATGAAACATGCTCTGGCCCATGAGATATCATATAATGAGTTTTATTTCTTTTAATCTATTCAAGTTACGTTTATTTCGACATCAACTTGTTGAACGGAATCTGATTCACTCTTAGTTTAACTGATCTCGTATAAAAGGGATGTCTCTGTGTTTATACCATTAGGGACAAGAGTAGTAATAGCACTATTGCCGCGATAGCGTATATGAACAGGTTTCTTGAGAGCCGAAACTGTGAGGAAAATTACAAGAAGGAAACATTCCTTATTATTTGACTCACTCTTTAAGCTTATTCTCAAGTGTCGTGGCTTCGAAAACGCAGCATGCCTGCAATCATTTTGGTGATGTTTACATCTTGCAATTTATTCAGTTTCCTACTTTTACTCCAACAGTCGTAATAAAAGGAGTGCGCGGATAAAGATCACGCTGTTGAATAGCATTTAGAGAATAGCTGAAATACTCAGCACCTCCGGCTTTGCACCATCCATTTGTTTTCCGCTAATGAGGAAATGATTCTCAGCAGAGCTGTCAGAATACAATTTAACTGGAAAATTAGAAGAGACACTACTAGAGGTCTCTAGCGTCTGCGTATCAAAGCGAGAGGAGGAGGAAACAATTGTCCACTGAAGTTACGACTAATCCAATGAGCAATCTATTAAACGAACTCTAAACTAGCAGAGAATAGTGCGAGATAAGAAACCGGATTGGATTGCATTCAAGTAGTCATAATCTTTAAGCAACATTCATTTCATAGTTTTAGTTTTAACGATAGAGAAGGAAATTAGAACTACTTAGTAAATATGTACAGCTACATGAACACGTGTATATTTTTAAATTTCTATTTAGTTGGAAATTTAAATTGCCAACAATCAAGTCAAATGAGTTTAAGTGCAGAAAACCGAGTAACCACGATGGTTTTATTAAATAAAAACCATTTATGGCAAAAAGAAAACAAAAAAAAAAAGAAATTTATGGAGATTTTTTTTTCTTTTTTGAGGAGCACGTGATTTCAATGATGACATTAGATGGACGTGAGCTGCTCTTTCGATCTGCGCTGTGTTATTAATTGTTTTGGTCGTCTTCTCTAATGATCGTGACCACTTCATGCTTATCCACACAATCAGATCTCAACGAGTCTCGCATGTCTCATGGTGATGGGCAACCTATTTTGCATTCCACATGCAGATCGCATAAGAATGATTTCATACACTTAGGTATTTTCGACTATAATTAAGGAACTAAACATTTCTCTCTCAATTAATTACTGAGAGTGTTAGAACGTGCAGATGAGATAAGAGTTATAAATATACACGTTCGTGTGGATAGGAAAGCGCACATGGAAAGAAGGCAAGCTAAGTTATCCTTGTATGAAGATTTCTGACTTAGCAAACTTAGTCCGACAGAAAATAAGAAATGATTAATAATACGCTGACTCCAAAGAAAGTTTCCTTTAGAAATTAAAAGTTTTTTATTGCGTTTCCACTACACAATTTACAAAGATTCAGCAAACGAATGCGAATAGACAAGAAAACCACTTAAACATCCCTCAGTGTGACATTTAATTATGATAGCAAAAGTCACAGTGGAATTTCGTGCCACTTAAAACTGCTTTCGGTCTTATCTCTTCGTGCCACGATAATTTAATCGCCTCTGCAGCGGTCGGCGAGGAATCCTGGAGTCGGCTTATCGGCCACTGGGATGTGCCAACACTGAAGAAATCTTCACAAGTGAACAAATGAGGAACGAGTTTCTTACTAATCAGCTTAAGGATTTTTTTTTTCTGGTTTCTTTCTCTGAAACAGCTTACCGAAGAAAAAAAATTAATTCTAAACCAAAAGAAAAAAAAAGGAAATTATACAAAATTCGGTAATGATATGAAATAGTGCAATGAACTACAAGAAGGCGCGCGCGCGCACGCACACACTCATTCAACTTTTGAATAACTTGTGTTCTTGAATTGTGTTGAGGTTCGAAAATATGAAAGATTTTTGAGTAAAACATTTCTTTTTATTATATGATGCACACGTGCTCTTTTCTGATTGGCCATTTAAGGATAACGTAAAGATCTCAAGATCCCGTTCGACCAAGGGAATACCGTATCTGCTATCCGTCCTACAAACTACGATTTAAATCCAAATATTGCACGGATGTCTGTGAATGTCTTTAGGCAAAGGATGGATTTCATTCATTGGACTTTCTAAATCACTTACCATTATATCATCTGTAGTGGAGTGTGATCGATGTTCATATGTAAATAAGATTTTTATTTCACAGAGTGTCATCTTCATAGTGTATCATTTCAATAGGACTTTCACTTTTTTGTGATAATATCCCGCTACCTTCAGAAGCGGTACTGTCTGTAGTATATTTCTTTACTTCCAAGATAATCTGAAAAAGATCTTTTTCAGATTTTTCAAAAGTCTGCAAGCAGTGAACCCTCCATAACAGTCTCATATTTGGAGAATAAACTATACATATGGCAAAAGTGTTTCGCAGGAATGTTGGAAAATGTAGACTCAGTGACATATCTTAGTTGCGTTATACTTTTTTCATATTAATTCTTCCATAAAAGACAAATTACATTTACTACTAACTTGGTGGGGAAGCTAGGAGTTTGAAAATCCAGATGTTATATTCTAGGAGAATTAGATGAAACTTTTTCAAACCACTTGAGGTATCCAATAAACAGGACAGAGGACAACTCACACTGGAAGAAGAGTTTATCCATCACCTAAACAGAATGACAAACGTCCATACCCTAGTGGGATACTGAAGAGAAACGGAATAGAAGAGTTATTCGTTTATATTCATTCTTTCATTTTACTGCGACATAATAGAATTCTTTTGGGTTGTCTATAACTTGAAGAGCCGGCTTCTTTTCATATTCACACTTAGCTTTCTGTAACTCTTCTGGGTCGCACCTTATAATTTTCACAACTGACATCATCCTTGTGCACACAGTATTCCTTCCAAATCATCTTTTTCCTTCACAATCTCTTGCTTAATGAAATTGCACTTCCATTTTACTTCCATCCTGTTTGTTCTTCGAATTCGTGGGACTCATGTAAGTATTTAAGCATTAAATTATTTTTCTGAATGCTTCCCATGCACTGCCGATATCCTTCCCATCTATCAAGCGCTTCCAAGGGATCGAGAGTAGCTTTCCTCTCAGCTGATCATAATTTTCTGCTTCGAATTTAGAATGCAACTGTTTCCAAATGGAATATCCATATACTTAGTTCCTTCCCATGTCAGAACAAGACGATTACTGTCATCACGCGGAAGCAGAGGTCACTTCTTTTACTAAAACCTCTCCGACACTATAATCATTTCTAATATGCTTTGACAAAAAAATGTCCTTCTGTCACATGCTACTTAAGAAGATTGTCACACAACAGCTCAGTAAATTCGAATTCATTCTTTTGATATTTTACTGTTGCCATTCAATGAATGTTCGGATAATTAAAGTCACCCATGATGATGAAGATTAATTGTTTAGTCCCCCAAATAATTTCATTTGGCGATGCATTTCTTCGTCATTAGCAACTGATCCACTAGGTCTGTAGCAAAACTCTACCATGCATTTGATCTTGTTAGATGCTGCTCGTACCAAATAGCCTCAAACTACCGCTACTTAAAAGACTTTTACTAATATTTCAGACATAGCTTTCTACCTTAACTGGACTTAGATCATTCAATATCATTAGCTAATGATTTCCGAAATCATTAGCATCACTCTTCCTCGCCTCTACTCTCTTTCCTATCCTTCCTAAAACAGTGCACTTTTTACATCCGATACCACTTAGTACATCTGTCTCTAAGAGCTAGGTCACACTATTGTTACTAATCTGAGGCCACAACGTTATACACGACTCCATTATTATTAATATTTGTATCATTAATATAGTTGCATAAATTCGTTGCTCTTATACACAGATTTACACCATTCCTCCGATCATAATCTGGTTTCCCTGACTCTCTGTATTAGTTCTCATAACATTAAATAATTTCTTGACACTCCTGATGAATCCCTTCTTTCTAAACTCTTTCGTGTTTATCGTATCTAGGTAATAAACTATTTTCAATTTCTCACTCTTCATCCTCGCTTCGTCCAATAGTCCTTTCATATCGTCTCCCATATTGTATTTATCGCCAGTCAAATCGTTTGTGACTAACCATCTCTTGTACTTTTCTTTTCTTCTATTCAATTATGATTATGTGTTTTGCAATTTTAATTTTAACACCCAGAGAACTTGAAATAATAACACGCTCATCAGTCACATGTTTAGTAATTTAATCTCCATACCATATAATATTATTTTTATTATAATTGATTTTTTCTATGTGATTATTGTTATGCAATATCTTACCTCACTTCAGTACTTTTTGTTCCTCCTTTTGTTTCTCCTGTCATCTCCCTTTTCTCTGTTAGCATTCATAACGTTCCGATTCCTCTCTAATCGCTTTTCAACTTTTTCAATTCCCTCGTCGTTCGTGTGATTTGGTTTAGTGTTGATCTTTTCAAAATTAATTCATACTCGATATCTTCGTTACTTTCCGAAATAGCATGATTATGTTAAATTTGTTAACCGTTCACTATATAACCTCGAATGAGACTCCCACTATTTATTTATTAATGTTAAACAATTATTTGTGTCACCTTTTTACGTTTAAAAAATTAAATTCTGTCCATAGTTATTTATGTTAAACAAAAAAATTAACAACCGGTAATTATATTGATAAAAAATATCAGTTCAAAATGGAATTACTTAAGTCTCAATTCCTTAAAAACAACAAATCAAGCTTTGAAACGTACAATGAAGTACACACCAAAAAATAAAATAAAATAAAACAGGAAAAGAATAATTGCTATCTCTAGTTTTTGTTCGTTTCTTGTTAAATCTTAGTCAACGCTGAATATTATCAAAGCGGATCATTTATAAATGCAGCAGTACTTTGACTTGCTAATTAACTTAATGCAGCTCAATCAGTTATGTCATGACGTGCAAGTACACACACACACACACAACGTGTGTGTGTGATTTCTTTTCTCCAAACATCGCTTTATATAAAAGATTTGTTAGAAAGTCGACCAAGGAAAGATTTAATAAGGAGATAAAAATTTACTGCTTAACACATGCGCTGCTATCCTTAATGAGAAAGAGGATGTGCTATTTGTGTCAGGGATTGATGCCTGTGAGGGAGCGTGCGTCCGTGTGTGTGTGTGTGTATGTGCGCGCACGCCTTGTAGCACAACAAGAGGACTTCCATCCTGTCAGCAAGTTTACCTCAGTTAGGTTTTTCATTAACTTCTCTCCTATAAATCTCGCCTTACTTGCCATCCCCATAACAACCTCACTTATTGGTCCTCATTAGCGAGCTTTCGCAATAGCAAAAATCTTCAAATCAGCTCACGCTCTGGACCGGTCTGCTTTCTTACTACAGGTTAGAGCCGTCTCCATATTACTGTACTTTCTCGTCAAGTAGAAGTGTGTGTGGATTTCACATCAAGTAGAAGAATGTTTCTGTATCATGCATGTAATAAGTCACCCTATTAAACTGCGGAAGAAAGGATCAATAGACTAGTTCTGTCACATTTCAGTTTCTTAGAAGGCTTCAGAAGTTAAATTAATCAACATTAAGTCCTGTTCAAAATCTCTTACAAAACTGTCAGTATCTACTTTAAGGAAAAGGTATAGATAGGAAGAACAGCTTCGCTATAACCAAAATTTTTCATCCCTTTTTAAGAACACTGAAGAAATCGGAATTACTGGGAGTTATCCTGATAAATTTTCGTGCTGAAATAATAAGTAAGATTTATTACGGCATCTTTTGTATGTTCATAAATATTATTCTCAAAAATCACATACACACACACAAATCACCAGGTTTAGCCTTAACTAACATTTGCTGTTTTAGCGATGAAAATAACCTGAGATTAACAAAGGCTGCTTCAATGAATTCACGTTAAACTGTCTTCTGAAATTTTTTACATGAATACTGCTGGTATTTTTAAATGTACTAGATTTGAATTTTCAGCCAGTGGTGCTCTGCAAAGCTATTGCAAGGTTGTTTATTATGGGGAAAGGAACTTGACATGGAAGGAGCAGTCAAAAAAATAAATAACTAAACAAAAAAATAAAAATCCGAATGCACTCTTTCAGTTGAGGAGTGAGCAGATACAGAATCTTTTCGAATAATAATCTTATCTGTCAGATACCTTGAAAACTTAAATCTCTGCGCCGTTTATTTATTTTTTTTGTGTGTGTTTCCATCCATGAAAGGTTGTATATTTAATCTATATTGCTTAAATCCCGTTAGCGAGATAAAATTTTAAAAATAATTTTTTACTTTCATTTATTTATGTTTGTATTTATTTTTATATAGTCCCAAAATTCTGCGCTCGATACCGAACTTGAAACATACACTGCTTGGAAGAAGTCAACGACACCATAGTGTGAGGAACAAACAAACCATGGAGCCCACCTTAATAGGACTTCCTTTCACCATGATGACAGCAGCAATCCTACGGGGTGTATTTTCCACAAGCGTGAGATAGAAATCAAAGGGGATTTTGGGCCATTCTTCTTGTAAACATGTAATGAAGTCCTGGACGGTGATGGCACGGAGTTCCCTTGACCTCACTCAATCCTAATCAATAGGGTTGAGATCAATGCTCTGTGAAAGTCAGTCAAGGTGTGATGACGTTCATGTCCACAAACCACGCAGTAACAGCAGAAGCAGCCGTTTTACAGAATGCATTGTCTTACTGAAATAGACAATAGTTAGTTCCGTAGAAACGCCACAAAATTGGAAGCATTGAATTGTCCAGAATGTTCAGATACCTCTCGGAGTTCAATGTTCGTGGAACTACAAACAGAAGTGTAGGGTACTTTTTGTCAAGTATCAATAATAAATTACCATTTTACTTCTAGTTTGCCAAATTTTGCAAAAAGAATGTTTTTTTCTATCACATCTGTTTCGAAGTTTTCATTAAAGCACACTGAAAGTGTATCGTAAAAGCAATCAGTTGAGGGGGGGGGGAGTATCCTTTACGTTTGCTCGCCGGTAGCTTCTCTTTTCAGTCATAACATGCGAATGTGATGATGAACTGCACTGGTCGGTGAAAAACAAACATACAGTGTTAGATTAGTGTTCGCAATCCCAGAATCTTTTTGAAATAAATAAATGGTTTTGCTTTGAGAATATCGTCCCTGTGATATTGGGATCAGCCATAAATTTATCAATCGGCCGATGACTATTTCCTAGTAAATCAATTCTTTGCATCGTTACCATAGATTTGGAATATGTGCTATCAGATGAAATTCAAATTATGTCGTAGTTACCGGAGATATGCAATTTTTATAGATAACTTTATATTATTATTATTATTAGTAGTAGTAGTAGTAGTAGTAGTAGGCAAGATCATAGAATGCGCAGGCGATACAGCTATAAAATCCATACATAATAATGTAATCATAGCCCCAAGAAATATGCAGCATGACATAAATCTGTCATAAATATATATAGCATCATCATCATCATCATGCATATCAAGGATTTAAGCATGGCCTGTTCCGGCCTTAGAAGTCATCGTTGAATCGTTTAAGAGGACATCCTGGTTATCTTTTTCCTAATTGCTTGTACTTTATCTTTCTGTTTTCATTCTTTGAACGTGTTCCATCATTTATATTTTTTAATTTTTTCTATTACTGGTTCTTGGTTTAATTCTTTCATAATTTCTTCGTTTCTTTTGTGAAAAAAAATTCAATAAAAGGAAAAAACTGAAGATCTGGGATGATACAATGAAAGAAATAATCAAAAAGAAAAAGAAGCCTATCACAAATGGTTAAGCAGTAAAAGATTAAAAGATGAAATAGAATATAAAAAAATAATAGCCATAGCTAAAAGTCAGAAAAAGACATAGAGAATCATGGAACAAATTTGTTTCTAATTAAGAACATGATTTATATAAAATAAGACCCAATGTATATAAAATTTTGAAACACTTAAATGCAGATACCAAAGAAAACATAAAATTAAACACTGACTTGAAATTAGAAGAATTTCTAAATTACTACACAGAATTATGGACCGACAAATATTTTAAAAAAGACAATTGGCAAACAATTAACGAAAATGAAAAGGAAATAACTGAAGAAGAATTAGAAATCAGCCTGAAAGAAACAAGAAACAGAAAATCACCTGAAGAAGATAAACTAGGTTCAGAACTATATAAACCTGCAGGAACTAGATTCAAAGAAAGACTCTTATTATTTTTAAATAAAATTTATTCAACTGGTATCCCCGGAATAGAATGGAAAAAAGCAATTATAATTCTTATCTTTAAAAAAAGGTAACAGAGATGACCCTAAAAACTACAGAGGTATCGGTATACTAAATTCCTGT